>NC_081569.1:67810111-67812680 GCF_022355385.1 Mustela nigripes
TTGTGTATATATACCACATCTTCTTGATCCATTCATTTGTTGATGGACATCTAGGTTCTTTCCATAGTTTGGCTATTGTGGACATTGCTGCTATAAACCTGGTGATTCACAGACCTGTACCCCTGGGGATAAAAATATATGTTTATAAAAAATAAAAAATTAAAAAAAAAAAAAAAAGATATGAACTCTAAAAAGGAAAAAAAAAAAAAAAAAAACACAGTGGTCCAAAATCTTTCAGATTTAGCAAAAGCAGTCTTAAGAGGTAAGTATACCCACCTTAAGAAGCAAGAAAAATCTCAAACAACCTAAACTTAAACCCAAGGGAGTGAGTAAAAGTAGAGCAAACAAAACCCAAAACCAGTAAAAGGCAGGAAACAATAAATATTAAAGCAAAAAATAAATGAAGTAGATGAGGCACCTGGGTGGCTCAGTCTGTTAAGCATCTGCCTTTGGCTTAGGCAAGGTTCCTGAGGTCCTGGGATGGAACCCCCAATCAAGCCCCATGTTGGGCTCCCTGTTCTACAGGAAGTCTGCTTGTCCCTCTATCTCTGCCTCTCCCCCGCTCATGCTCTTGACCTCTCAAATAAATAAGTAAAGTCTTTAAAAAAAGAAAGAAATGAAATAGAAACTAAAAAATCAATAGATGAGTGAAACCAGGAGGTGGTTCCTTGAAAAGATCAACAGAATTGATAAACCTCAAAACCTCTGTCTCAAAAACAAAAAACCAGAAATGAGAGAGGAGAAATGGACACCACACATAAAAGAATATTATGAAAAATTATATGCCAACGAATTAGACAACCTAGAAGGTATGGATAAATTCCTAGAAACATATAACCTCCCAAACCTGAATCAGAAAGAAATAGAAAATTTGAACAGACTGATTTCTAGCAATGAAATTAAATCAGAAATGAAAAAACTCCAAAATAATATAAAAGTTCAGGACCAGACAGCTTCCCAGATGAATTCTATCAAACATTTAAAGAAACATTAATACCTGCTCTTCTCAAACTATTCTGAAAAATAGGAAAGGCAAACTTTCAAATTTATTCTATGAGGCCAGCATTACCCTGATACTGAAACCAGATAAAGACACTACAAAAAAAAAAAAGATAACTACACAACACTATCTCTGATGAGCATAGGTGTAAAAATCCTCAAAATATTAGCAAACCAAATCCAAAAATACATTTAAAAAATAATTGATCAACTGGGGTTTATTTCTGGGATGCAAGGGTGGTTCAGTATTCACAAATCAATGTGATGCATTGCATCACAAGAGAAAAGATGAAAACCATGTTATCATTTTAATAGAGGAAGAAAAAGCAATCAGCAAAGCACAATATCCATACATGATTTAAAAAAAAACAAAGTAGGTTTAGAAGTAACATACCTCAACTTAATAAAGGACATCTATAAAAAATTCACAACTAACATCATACTCCATGGTGAAAAATTGAGAGCATTTGCCCTAAAATCAGGAACAAGAAAAAAATGTCTACTCTCAAATTTTTTTCAACACAGTAATGTAAGTCCTAGCCACAGTAGCCAGACAGCAAAAAAAAAAAAAAAAAAAAAAGGCATCCAATGATAAAGAGGAAGTAAAACTTTAACATGATGTTATATATAGAAAACCCAAAAGACTCTGCCAAAAAACCCTATTAGAACTGATAAATTCAGTAAAGTCATAGGATAAAAAAAAAAAACAATGTATAGAAATCTGTTGCATTGGTATGTACTAAAAATTAAGCAACAGAAAGAGAAATTAACAGTCCTATTTACAATTACACCAAAAATAATAAATTACCTAGGAATAAACTTAACAAAAGAGGTCAAAGATCTGTACTCTGAAAACTATAAAATGCTGATGAAAGACATTAAAGAAAACCCAAAGAAATGAAAAGACATTCCATGCTCATGGGTTGGGAGAACAAATAATGTTACAATGTCCACACTACCCAAAGCAATCTACAGATATTATACAATCCCCATCAAAACACAGCTGCATTTTTCACGGAACTAGAACAAACAATCCTAAAATTTGTATGGAACCACAAAAGACACCAAATACCCAGAGCAATCTTGAAAAACAAAATGGGAAGTATGACAATCTCAGATTTCAATATATACCGCAAATCTGTAGTAATAAAAACAGATGGTTCTGGCACAAATATAGACCCACAGATAATGAAACAGAATAGAGGACCCAGAAATAAACCTATGATTATATGGTCAATAAATCAACAAAGGAAGCAAGATTATACAATGTGGGAAGTACAGTTTCTTCAACAAATGACTTTGGGAAAACTGGACAGTCACATGCAAAAGAATGAAACTGGGCCATTTTCTCACACCATACATAAAAATAAACTCAAAATGGATCAAGGACCTAAATGTGAGAGCTGAAACAATAAAAATCCTAGACGAGGGCACAGGCAGTAAGTTCTCTGACATCAGCTATAGCAACATTTTTCTTGATAGGTCTACTGAAATAATTGCAACAAAAGCAAAATAAAATGAATGGAACTCTTAATCTCACAACAAACTGAGGGTTGCCGGGGGGAGGGGG
>NC_081569.1:67812780-67937723 GCF_022355385.1 Mustela nigripes
AAAAAAAAAAAAAAAAAAAAAAAAAAAAAAAAAAAAAAAGAATGGAACTATATTAACATAAAAAAAAAAAAAGCTTATGAACATCCAAGGAAACAATTAACAAAACTAAAAGATCACCTACTGAAAGAGAGAAGGTATCTACAAATGACATATTGGATAAAGGGTTACTATTCAAAATACATGAAGAACTTAAAAAACTCAACACTCAAAAAAAAAAAAAAAAACCCAGTTTAAAAATGGGCAGAAGATATACAGAGACATTTCTCCAAAGAAGACATATAGATGTCCAGCAGACACATGAAAACATGCTCAACATTACTTATCATCAGGGAAATACAAAGCAAAACTTCAGTAAGATAGCACCTCATACCGGTCGGAATGGCTAAAATCAAAAGGATGTGGAGAATCACCAGGTTTACACACTTCACAGCACTCACCTGGTGATTCACAGACCTGTACCCCTGGGGATAAAAATATATGTTTATAAAAAATAAAAAAATTAAAAAATTAAAAAAAATTAAAAAATTAAAAAAAAATCCACGTTGAGATATCACCTTACACCACTTAAAATGGCCAAAATTAGCAAGACAGGAAACAACATGTGTTGGAGGGGATGTGGAGAAAGGGGAACCCTCTTATACTATTGGTGGGAATGCAAGTTGGTGCAGCCACTTGGGAGAACAGTGTGGAGATTCCTCAAGAAATTAAAAATAGAACTTCCCTATGACTCTGCAATTGCACTCCTGGGTATTTACCCCAAAGATACAGATGGAGTGAAAAGAAGGGCCATCTGTACCCCAATGTTTATAGCAGCAATGGCCACCATCGCCAAACTGTGGAAAGAACCAAGATGCCCTTCAACAGACGAATGGATAAGGAAAATGTGGTCCATATACATACACTATGGAATATTATGCCTCCATCAGAAAGGATGAATACCCAACTTTTGTAGCAACATGGACGGGACTGGAAGAGATTATGCTGAGTGAAATAAGTCAAGCAGAGAGAGTCAAGTATCATATGGTTTCACTTATTTGTGGAGCATAACAAATAGCATGGAGGACATGGGGAGATAGAGAGGAGAAGGGAGTTGGGGGAAATTGGAAGGGGAGGTGAACCATGAGAGACTATGGACTCTGAGAAACAATCTGGGGGTTTTGAAGGGTCGGGGGTGGGAGGTCGGGGTACCAGGTAGTGGGTATTATAGAGGGCACGGATTGCATGGAGCACTGGGTGTGGTACAAAAACAATGAATACTGTTATGCTGAAAATAAATTTAAAAAAAAATTTAAAAAAAAAAGGATGTGGAGAAAAAGCAACCCTCTTCCACTGTTGGTGGGAATGCAAATTGGCATAGCCCCTGTGGAAAACAGTAGGGAGTTTCCTCAAATATTTAAAAATAAAACTCCCCTGCAATCCAATAATTGCCCTACTGGGTATTTAACTGAAAAATATAAAAACACTAATCCAAAGGGACATACACACCTATGTTTATACCAGTCTTATCTAGAATAGCCAAATGAAAGAAGCAGCCCAAGTATTCATTAGTACATGAATGGATAAAGAAGACGTGGTACACACACACACACACACACACACACACACACACCTACATTGGAATATTACTCTCCTATAAAAAGAAATCTTGACATTTGCAACTGCATGGAAAGAGCTAGAGAGTATAATGCTAAGTGTGAAAAGTCAAAGGAAGACTAAATACCATATGATTTCATGCATACATAGAATTTAAGAAAACCAGCTAGCAAAGAGATAAAAAGAGAGGAAGAAATAAACTCAACTGTAGTGAACAAACCAATGGTTAAAGGAGGGGATTTAGGAGGGGAATGGGTCAAATAGGTGATGGGGATGAAGGAGTGCACTTGTGATGAGCACCAGGTATTACATGAAATTGCTGAATCACATTATATGCTTGAAACTAATATAGTGCTGTATGCAAAGTATACTGGAATGAAAATAAAAATTAATAAAAATAAATAGAATTACCATATAACCCAGTAATTCCACTACTGGATATTTACCCAAAGTATATGAAAAACTAATCTGAGAAGATATATGCACCTCTATGTTTCTTTACATTATTATTACATTATTTACAATAACCAAACTATGGAATCAGCCCACATGTATATTGATAGATGAACAGAGAAGTGTGTGTGTATATACACACACACACAAAAGAATATTATTCAGCCATAAAAAATAATGAAATCTTGCCATTTTCAACTCCATGGATTGAAAGGGTAGAGGCTGTCAAGTCAAATAAGTCAAAGACAAAACACCATATGATTTTACTAATATGTGGAATGTATGAAACTAAGAAAAAAAAAAGATAAACCATAAAACAACTCTTAACTATAGAAACAAATTGATGGTTACCAGAGGGAGGGTGGCAGGGAGAGAGAATGGGTGAAATAGGTGATGGGGGTTAAGAGCACACTTAGGATGATGAGCACTGAGTAATGTACAGAATTGTTGAATCACTATATTGTACACCTGAAACTAATATAACACTGAGGTTTAAGTATACTACAATTAAAGTAATAAGGAAAACAAAACAAACAAACAAACAAAAGAACCATGAATATCCTGACCACTTCACAGGGTTGTAAGACTCAAAAAATCCAATTTGTGTAGGTATACACACTGGTACATAAAGTGAAACATTTCAGCTGGTGCATAAACATAAAGGTTCTACATAACTATGAAGGAACGTACTCCAGCTCTGTTGTTTTACCTTGAATCCTAAGGAAGCAGAATCCCAAAGAATCCCCTTTAAGCCTAGGAACAAGGTAGAGGGGACTTTCAAATGGCCCTCTTCTTACTGAGCATGAGTAGTTTACCATGTTTCTGTATACTTTTGATATTTAAAGTGGCAGAGAGGAAAAGTGAATGTGGTTATAAGAACTTAGTGAATCCTTAGAGAGAAACTGAGTGTGTTCAACTGACCCACGCAAAACACAACTATAGTGTTTAGCGCCTCTGTGGTGAACTAACAGAGACCTGAAGACATTAGGACTCCTAGGGCTGTTCTAGAGAAACACAAACCAGTACAAGACCCAAGTCTTGCACTCAAGAGAGCATCTAGCCTAATCTTCAATCTCTCTCTCTCCTCTCTCTTTCCAATTAAAAACATTTGCAAATATGCTGTAGGCAATACAGGTAAGCACAGGGGTGCCTGGGTAGCTCAGTGGGTTAAAGCCTCTGCCCAGAGGCTTGGGATCAAGCCCTGCATCCGGCTCTCTGCTCGGCAGGGAGCCTGCTTCCCATCACCCCTTCTCTTTGCCTGTCTCTCTGCCTGCTTATGATCTCTGTCTGTCAAATAAATAAAATCTTAAAAAAAAAAAAAAGATGAAAAAAACAGCTCATATAGTGGGTGACCATACTGCCCCCTTCATCCATCGATGGATTGGGAGACTAAGGCCTGGACAAGTCAGGTGGAGTCAGGGGGAAGCCCCACTTCACACAAATCAGTGGTGTTAGTGTAAGAAAAAGCCAGAGTTCTTGGCCCCCTTTCAGATAAAATTTTCTTGGTCTCACACCAACTATAAAGGAGGTTTTAGTATTCACTTGTCAATCTCAAATACAATCTAATTTTATTCTCTAAGGAATTAAATTTATTTTTCAGGAAGTCATATCACCTTAAGAGGGAAATAACAAGAGACCCTGTTCTCCCTTCCTTCTTCCTTCCCTTCACCCCTTTCTTCCTCTCTTGCTTTATGGCTCTTGTTTTCTTCAACCCTCTCTCTTCTTTTCTTCATAGTTATGTATACCTGTAAGCAGAGGACAGACACGACAGCAGATTTAAGTCAAGGAAGTATGATTTTCAATGGCCTATGAGAACTCAAAACTTGGGACTGAGACTTTAAAACAGCAGGCTATCAACTTCAGTCCTGAATCTAGAAAGTTTTTTTTTTTCCAGATAATCTGATAACATCTATGTAAAATTAAAGTTTTATTATTCCCCAGTATATCACCATCATCTCCCACTCCTCAGGCTCTTTATCTTCAGGTTATAAGTAATCCCTGGCACTTGGAAATGAATGATCTCGTAATGGGTGTGGCAGTTTATTTGGACCTCATGGGGCCAAAGTAAACTGATTATGTGTTTTTCTCACAATCATCCACATTATCTGTTTTTAAACAGCCTTCTTTAATTTGAACTGAAATTGCAAACTTAGACCATTCCTAATCTTTCCCATTCCTAACTCAGAGGTCCAATCAGTTCATTTGATTCTTGACCCTGATCCTAAGAATGATACGCGTTTTCCTCTGACATGTAAAGGAGAGGGGAAAAAAAAAAATCAGTTGACAATGTGAAAAAAATCTCCCCCATGAGTTCCCAATAAAGAACATACACAACATCAAACACCAATAGTGCAAAACATTTATGAATTTGTTCAGATCTTTCAAAAATGTTACAAAAAGCAAGCAAACAGTGAAACTAATGACAAGCTTGACACTAGTCAAGAAAACTAGTATCTGGGTAAGTCCATGCAGGCATGTGGGGAAAGGGAACCTCTGAGTATTTACTATGATTAGAACACTGTATTAGGGTCTTTTACGTATATCTTATTTGATCCCATTCAGGAAAAAATTATCCTGGACTAAGAGAGTATGACCCAAAAAACCCTAACAAAACAAAACAAGAACAACAAAAAGAAAAAACAGATTGTGTCATCATGCTAGCCTGTTATCCATCAAACTCACCCAAGGGCCATCTGACTCTCTTGGGAAAGATAACTTGAGTAATAATTCAATAGAGACCAGATTAGGGACCTTGTGAAGTTAGAGGTTGACTTACAGAAAATTGATAAAGCATGATGACATTTTATTTGTATTTTCAGATAAGGAAATTTACCTCCAGGATGATAGTTTTATTTCTCTGTAGGATGCTAACCAGTTTTAATATCTTACTTTGCATTCTCACTTTATCAAGGTCTTTCCTACTGATTAAATTCCCATTCTTCACATTCTCTTCAAATTGCTGTTATTCTGATGATGAATTAAGTGGAACTACATTCATAGGAGAATTACATTTTCAATGATTTAAGAATTTATGCTTTGAGAATTATATTTTCAATGATTTAAGAATTTATGTTTTGATAATCCTCAAAACAACCACATGAGGTAGGTAGTATATCCTCATTTACAGAGGAAGAAAGGAGTCTCCAAGGAGGCACATTACCTGCCCAAGGTTATAGAGGTAAGAAGTAATAGAGCTAGAGTCTGAACACAAATCTGCCTGAATTCTTTTACAGGAGCTAAACTGGTGACTCACATGTGAACTGAAAATCTGCAGTGGAGCATCTCCAGAAACTAACCTTATCTACATGTGTTTATGTTTGAATTATAAACATGACAGCTAAGTATCAAAAGAAACTAACTAGGAAAGACCTAAGTCTGAGTATTTAAATAGTAATTGAAAAGGTTGTTTATTAATTTGTTAGGTTTCAAATCTAAGCTTTTTAAAATTGGAAATGTTGAAAATATTTACCCATAAAATATTTGGAATATTATCATTAAAATGTGAAATTCCTATGCTATGCTGGTTTCATTAACAGTTCTGCATGATGCAGAGTAAGTTACTCCTGAGGTTGTCATAAAAACCATTGAAAAGTGTTTGGAATACTTAATAGAGAGCCTCTCTTGGATTTCTGAACATGTCCCTGAGAGCTTTGTGAATACATTTCACTAAATTCCCAGCTTATCCCACTGTTAAGATGCTCCAATCTACTTTGTCTATAGACCACTGAAAAAAATGAGGAACACCAACATGTTTTTCTATTCTTCAGACCATGAAGGTGAAGTGTTGTCCTGGGTAAACACACAGGTACGTAGATACCAAGACTAGAGAGTCACAAGCTGCTCTTAGTCTGAAAGCACCATACTATATGTTGTACATCTTAAAAATGTATCTTGGGAAAGGTTGATCTTACATTTGTTTAATCCATCAAGAGGCATGCTGTTCACACCTGGGATATATACCTTCTAAATACCTCCTAATAATTGTATATCCTTTTTATCCACTTGAAGATCCGTTCAATATATGTGCAGATTTACAAGTTTTTCTCCATAAATAAGATCCTAAAGTTTAGGTCAGTTGGTTCCTAGGCTGATGAAAATTTCTGTGTTGTAAGGTCTTTACACGGCAAATCATGACTTAGTGACCATCTGGCCTGGTTTCCCATAAAGTGTACCCCTATTTCATGGGTACTGACAGCTGTCTGCCACAGAGTTAAGTAAAGTGAGGCAATCTGTCCCACCCAAGCCCCTGACCCCAAATTTTGGAGCCAGCTGAATTTCAGTTTCAGCTGAAGTGAAAAGTCACTATGTGGTTCAAATCCATCTTGACTCACAGTTTCACTGTTTTATCCTGGCTAAAGCAGCTCACTGTGTCTGTGGTTTTCTTACAGAAATTTTCAATCCAGCTAGTGCTATTATAGAGTGTCTTTTCCAACCCTGATGTCAGGGGTGGATTTTTAGCTCGCATATTTTTTCCAGATGTGATAAGCTCTCCGTAGCCCTCTTGGTGAGCAAAAGCATATCCAGATCTTCTTGAGCTTGATCTGCGAGTCTGAGGCCTTCGGCTACGTAAGGGTCTTGCCTTCTTTTGAGCCTTTTGCCTCTGACGGATCTGGAGAGAAAGGAGACACAGAGTGAGATTATACATCTAAATGACACATTATAGGCCCTGGGCTACTTTTTGAAGAGAAAGCTCTTTCAGTAGAAACATCAACAATAACAAAATACTCAACTTCATTGTAAAAAGAAAGCATTTCACAGAAAAAAGAATTTCCACCCAAAAGATTACATGGAGCCTGATCAGTTTTCATACTACCAGGAGACTATTAAATAAGAAAGAAGTGTTAAGACAAGTTTCATTGCTGTGTTCTTCTTATGCATCCATCTTAAATTAATAGGAACGTATTTTTGTACAGAAGACTTTTCTAATATGCAGCATCCAAACACAGTCAGTATAACAATCTATAGTCCTATTCTCCCAAAATAGGCCTTTTCCCTCTAAAGGGAAATTCTCAAGATCCAATTAGACTAAGAGAAGATTTAGATAATGAGAGACATGAATTCTCAACTCTTGTGATAGGTCAGTATACCATGATATTTTCAGAGTTTTGATATCTTTTGGATTTTTTTTTGTAGCCCTTTGAAGAACTTAACATCATGTGGATGGGTTTCCAATATTTATTTCATTTCCCTGTAAAGAATGAAGAGAAAAATATCCAAGGTTTGGTGCAAACTGCCTTGTTCTCTGATTTGGCTGATCTCTTAGAATCTGACTTTCATGTCTGGAGAAAGCCAGTACAAGCAGAAGATCATGATCTGGAAGAAATGAGCATCATCTTCCTTCCTTCAGCTCATCCATCATTTTCTAGGTTTACGTCAGAATGAGCTCACGGAGCCAAAAGGAAAGGACAGACCTAACAGGGGAATCTGTGAATCATTTCAGAAGGAATCTTCACATGCTCTGGCCTCAGAATGGGGGGGATATCCTGGTAAGGGAAGTTCTGCTTCAGTCCCTCTCAATATAATTGGCCTGGTCACTCACCCCACCAGTGTTTGCCCCTTCTTATGATGCAACCACAAATGTGTGTCTCCCCTTTCTTTCTCTTTTTCTCTATCTGGGTCCTGACTTAACTTGATATTATCTTGCTTCTACTACTCCTCTCATGAAATATGTATTATTAATCCCTTGGTTTAAGAATTTCTACAATCTGTTCTGTTTTCCTTTCAACTTTGTATTTTTCAATCCAGTCGTGTTGCTGTTCCCTTTCTGAATCTGTTCGGAAGGTAGCATCTCCTTATGTTTCTAAATCTGCTACCACACTTCTGTAAAAACTGAGTCCCTTCACCTCATACCTTATCTCTCTTTTACTCTATCCTTTACTTGCCCTCATCTCAATAACTTTCCTTATATTTTGCCTTTACCTTAGAATAGCTGTCCAAAATGCTACCAGCTTTTTTAAGAGTCAAGTTTGAGAAGTGTTCAACTTAATTTGTAATTCATGACTCTCCACCCACATTTAGTCTAGACATTTACCTTCATTAACATTCATAAAGCTACTATATTCATATATATATATATATACATATATATATATATATATATATGTAATATGGACGGTTCCATCTACTGGTAAGTGATGCTGTATATACCTGTGGGTGTTCCCACTGGGAAGTTCATTAATCCTTTCCTGAGCTTCCAAATCAAGCAGAGAAGGATATGATTCCAAGACCCAAGAATCAGCCCCTCAAGTACTTACGAGCACTGCAACATACCTGGTCACTCAGGGTTGGGCATAAATCCATCTTCAAAAATCTGACTATCACCACAGGCACAACTGAAGCCACTGTTGTTAAGAGAATAACAAGCCAGATGCACTTCTGGGTCAAAGAATGTCGTACATTTCCTATTATTAAGAAAAAAATAGACATAATTATACAAAACATATTGAGTTCTTGAATAGATCGGTTCCTTGTCTATTCCCATAGGTCTTTTTTGAAATGGTGAGGTTTGGGCTACCTAGGGAGAACCACTAGGTGTCTTCCCCAGTATGTATTATGTTCAGAGGTGATGAGAAGGCAAGAGTGGTATGATCACCACACTTGGGAACTGCTTCATGGCACAATCACTTGGAGATAGCCGATCAGAGCCAAGTGTTCTCCAATCCAGACTCAGTCCAGCTTCACTCATGAAGGAGATTCTCTCGTGGAGACTCAAGGTTCCTCAACTACAAAGGAGCCCTTATTTTTGAAAAGTACATTTGCTCTTAGAGATTCTTGAATAAAACTGCCATATCAAAACTACACAATATATGTGTGGGGTCCAGGCACAATCTTAATACCTCTGGTGATGGGAGAGCTTTACCTAAAATGGGCCAACCTTAATAATTCAGGTGGTAGCCTCAGAAAACCTGCCTCAAAGGACTTGCTGATCTCTCTGACACTCACTTGGTTCTGAGGAACTCAAGATTCCATGGAGCTCAGAGATGCTCTTGGGTTTGTGAAAAGAGCATTCCTCTCACTGGCAGACTGTGAATGCAGCCATCCAACATGCTAGTGCAATACTGTAGTGAAACTCCTTCCCAAGTCTGAAGCCAGTTTTCTTACTTTATACTCACACCTCATATAGAGATGTTTGTTTAAACGAAACAATGATGGTCAGTTAAGCAGACAGTCAAATTCTACAGGAACATGCCAACCCTGTTTATATGCTTAAAATAAACTTTTGTCCCTGTTGGTTTTCTAGGGATTTGCCACAATACCTTCAATTATCTAGGTCCCCTCTCCCAAAGCTAAAGTGTCAACACCATTTGAATGTGTTTTGGGTATGAAGGCTTGACTACTGATTGGTATGTCTGCATTTTCTGGCTTTGGAGGATAGAATTTGCCCAACAGTAGATTACAGTTGCCTGGGCAGAAACAAACTTGACTCAATAAATTAAATGTCTCTTTGAGCTCCTTGAAGCTTAGTATCCCCAGGCATAACTGGGAAAACAAGCTTCACTTTAAAACCACACTCCTGCTTGCTGCTGGCTACTAAGGAAAATTTTTTTTTCTTAAACCCCAATGTTGATCTAACTTTTGAGAATTCTCATTGGAGTTCAGTAATTAATTCCTGTAATGGCATGTGCTTAGCTGGAGAGAGTGGTCCCCACACGAACTACTTTCTCCAGTTGAGGCATTCCAGGCTCATTATGCCTGTTAAAATGATCTCTTAGGAATAGAAGTCTTCTAGCCAATGCACTGAACTTTCAGATTTGGAAACCAAAAGAAAAAAAAATGGAAGAAAATAAGAAGAAAAAAGGAAGGAAAAAAAAACCCTAGAAATAGTTAAAGGTCATTCTTTTGTAATATGCTTATTCTTACTCATAACCATCATGTTTCTACATGGCTGCAATCTTTTGGCAAATAAAGTATTAATGTTACATATTAAGTAAGAATGGCGCAATTTAAAGATTTCCATGTACATTCAAAGCAAGGCAAATGATGAAGAACAACATTATCAAGTATATGTGTACATTTAATTGGAATTACAATTTCGGGTGTCTTTGCATCAGTGGAAATGTATAACCTTGTAGTTGCTCTTATTTTGCCTTCTACATAAATCAGTTGTCTAAGAAATATTTTGCTGGATTTCTTAGACTAAATTCCTTAACTAGTGGATGCAAATCTCAGTCTCACCTGATAAAGATCAAGAAGGTTGATAATGTACATCTCTCTTTTCCAGTTTGCTGGGATGAACTGAGAAATACCACTGTTACCAACTTATCTCACACATATTAGAGATTTCAAAACTTCTGAGAAAGTATATTAATAGCCTCATTGTGTAGTAAAGCTCAGTGGCCCTCTGGGAATCATTTTGAAATGTGGAATACAATGATGGTATACTCCACAGATAGACCAGATGTACATTCTTTGTTGTATTATAGAATCTCAGGGTTTTAAGTTATTTTTGGAGTTCCTGTGCTCCCCATCTGCTGTTCAAATCAGTCTGCAGTGTTACCAACCAGTATAATCAAGACACAGTTGCTTGAATCAACATCATCATCATCATCACCATCATTATGGTTACCATTTACTGAAAAAGTACGATGTACCAGGCTACATGCTAAGCATTTTATATACATTGTCTCATGTAACCCTCACATTTCCTCTGAAAATAGAAACTATTTTCTATTAATATCTCCAGTTTAGAATTTAGACATCAAGACATGAAAAGAAAAAGAAATCTGCCCAAGGTCACCCAGCATTTAAGTGGCAGAACTGACACCTGAGCTCTGTCTAACTACAAAGGCTCCTCTTTGTGCCCCTTATGGACTAATGTCCAGCAATTCTTAGAGTGCTCAAAATTATACGTAATTTCTTTCCTATCTAAATGCAAGTAAGTTCTACAGGTGAACTTTGGCAGTGATAGTGGTGATAATGTGGGATCAAAGGAAGAACCCAAGACTTCTTTCTCTTCCTTCTGTTATACATGAACTCTTTTTTACAGGCCTTCAGGTAGCCCTGATCTATGTGCTATGTCTCTTGTTTGCAAAGGGACAATCTATTACATCTGGGCTGTTGGGAACCTATAAGCAGCTATCACAGTGATTCTTCTACATCTGGCAGGGACAGCAGAAACTCATCTTTTGGAGCTCTTCTCAAGCCTGAAAGACTTCAGATGCCTGGCTCCATCCATTTCTAGAGAAAAGATTATTTTTCATCCCTAGTCCCACCCAACACAGAAAATAAATTACACAGAAAAATAAATAACAGCATGATACCAGGCCCCCATAGGTAATAGGACGCAACTTACCAACAAATGGAAACTGGTTTGGGAAGATGCCAAAGATGCCATTACTGTGCATCATAAATAAAATGGAGAAATAAGTGGCAATGCTGCCCCAGATGAAGACGTGATTAATGACAGTCCAGTAACTGGTATCCAAGGCTATCTGTAAACAAAGTCAAATGCAAGGGGAGGTCTTTGAGGATTAGAAGAGAACCATTTTACAGAGTGATGCGTTCCCGGAACTGCTCTGTGAAGAAATGCTTGCACATATCTACCAGCCAACCACAGGTACTCCTACTTCCTGCACCGCACTGGGAACTGACCTGATTATTTCTGGTAGACAACTGACTTTAGAAATCACATCTGCAAGCCATTATAGCTACCAAGGTCGAATCAGAATCAGGAGATAAAATGTTAACCTTTTACGTGAGAAATAAGAAAACAGAATGATTTTTACTTTCAAAGTTCCTTTCCTGGAAACTTATAAACCTCCAGGACTTTCCAAATTGCTCTTAAAGCATTTCTGTTGGGGAAAAAAAAATCTTCAGTAGTGAACAAGTGCAACATTTTATAATCTGTACGTAAGTTTTCACATGACTATTTTACATGGGCATATTCTGTTTTACATCAATATTCTAACTCATTTGCTAATGCTTATTCTTAAATTATTTAATAACAAAGAAAATCCTTAATCCTCTTTTGTCATAGAATTCAGAAGCAAGGATTCATGGTGACCTGCGAGCTTGTTCACAAGCTCTTCTCTCTTCCAATAACTTGTGGCAACACAATAAAAAGGGCCTGCTACCAGGGAACCAAGGGTGCCACTGGCAAAGATGAACCTTGAGTTTTCAGAGAAAAATAATTAGGTTCTGGAAACATTATTTGCATCTCTGGGGCCCAAATGGTCCAAGTGAAGGTTTGCGCTTCTAGCAGAGTCTTCTTCAAGACCACAGATTTCTCACCTGCCTGAGGGGGGTCCAACTTAAACAGTAAATAGACTTTTCCCTGAATAGGGAGACACATTTCCACTTCCCACTTGAAGTTAAGTGTTTTTTAAAATCTTGTCCCATTAAAAAAATGTTGGCAGCCTTGGATATAAACTGCAGGGGTTATAAAAGGACAGCTTTTTTTTTCTCTCATGAGGCCTGAAAGCAGAGAGCCCTGCCATCTATCCTCTGCAAAGAGATGCTGGAGTTCCAGCTCATTTGGCTGCCAAGACATTAGGCCAAAATCTTCAACTGTACCTTCCACCACCTGTCAATTGATCATCAGCAAGAGATACCAACAGCCTGACCTGTATGGGTATGAGTACAAAAATCACAACCAATTAAACAGGATTCAGCTGGAAAAGAGAGAGAGAGAAGAAAAAGGAAGGAAAAAAAAAGGTGGCTCCTATTGAGGCAGAACTAATGGAAAAGACAGACAAGCAATATAAGCAAATAATAATAATAATAATGAGAACTCTTAAGGGGATGCAATTAGATCACAGAAAAATAAAATTCTGGAATAAAAAAGCATTATTTCTGAATTCTGCAAAGAAGACATCCAGATGGCGAACAGACACATGAAAAAGTGCTCCATATCACTCAGCATCAGGGAAATACAAATCAAAACCACAATGAGATATCACCTCACACCAGTCAGAATGGCTAAAATCAACAAGTCAGGAAATGACAGATGCTGGCGAGGATGCGGAGAAAGGGGAACCCTCCTACACTGTTGGTGGGAATGCAAGCTGGTGCAGCCACTCTGGAAAACAGCATGGAGGTTCCTCAAAATGTTGAAAATAGAACTGCCCTATGACCCAGCAATTGCACTATTGGGTATTTACCCTAAAGATACAAATGTAGTGATCCAAAGGGACACATGCACCCGAATGTTTATAGCAGCAATGTCCACAATAGCCAAACTATGGAAAGAACCTAGATGTCCATCAACAGATGAATGGATCAAGAAGATGTGGTATATATACACAATGGAATACTATGCAGCCATCAAAAGAAATGAAATCTTGCCATTTGCAACAACGTGGATGGAACTAGAGCGTATCATGCTTAGCGAAATAAGTCAAGCAGAGAAAGACAACTATCATATGATCTCCCTGATATGAGGAAGTGGTGATGCAACATGGAGGCTTAAGTGGGTAGAAGAAGAATAAATGAAACAAGATGGGATTGGGAGGGAGACAAACCATAAGTGACTCTTAATCTCACAAAACAAACTGAGGGTTGCCGGGGGGAGGGGGTTTGGGAGAAGGGGGTGGGATTATGGACATTGGGGAGGGTATGTGCTTTGGTGAGTGCTGTGAAGTGTGTAAACCTGGTGATTCACAGACCTGTACCCCTGGGGATAAAAATATATGTTTATAAAAAATAAAAAATAAAAAAAAATAAAAAAAAAATAAATAAAAATTCAATAGAGAAACCAAATAAGAATAGTCACTGATGAGAACTGAATTAATATTCTGGAAAAAACAAATGGAAATAATCTCTCACAACACAGAGCAAAAACCTTGAAGAAATGGAAAAGATATGAGACATGGATGGCAAATCCAGAGATTACAGATCCATGGGCCTAACATATAAATAATGGCATCTTAGAGCAAAAGAAAGAAAGAAGTAACAATCAAAGAAATGACAGAAGAAAACTGCTCTGCTATTGTGAAGAAATAGCAAGATTTTCAGATGGAGAGGGCATTCTAAATCCTAGAAAAATTAAAGAAAGAAGTTACCTTCTAGTGATATTTGTGAAGCCCAAAGACAAAGAACACAGACCTCCAGAGAGAAAATATATTACTTAGAAAGGAAAGAGGATCAAGCTAAGTTCAAACCACTACAGCAAAACTGAGTATAAGCAGAACAACATTTACAAAACACCTAAAGCAAAAGTCTCTGACTCGAGAATCCCATGCCTACCCAATGTATCATTTAAATGGAAAGAAAAAAAAGAAAAGATTTGAGCTCAAAAGTATACTCAAAAGTATAACATTTATACACCCTTTCTGAAGAAACTACTCAAGGAAACTGCTCCAAATAAAAATTCAATTAGGACTAAGATTTCAAAAGCGTGGAAGACGAAGAACATAAAAGTGATGGTGAGCAATGATTCTTAAAATTTGTGGTTGGCTATAAATGAGTAATAATGTGAAGATGAGCTATAGTATTAACTTACAAAAAAATCTTCAATGGTCAAAACATATGTTAAAGGAACATTTAATAACACAGTGGAACTATAATTCTAGATGATTAACATATAAGAGGGGAATAGGAGCAGGGAGGAAGAAATAAGTAGATGCATCTCCAAAACTATTTAACTTGGAAATGGACAAGGGAAGGTGTGAACAAGATGCAATTTGGTGAAACATTTGGTGAAGGATATAGTTATTATTTAATTTTGGTATATTACTATGGAAATAGAGATTTAAGAGACTATGAACATGGGAGAAATCACTAGTAAAATGGGAATGTAAATAATAAGACTTGTAAATTATTTATGAGTAATGAGATATTTAAAAATCATGATTCACAAACCTGTACCCCTGGGGATAAAAATATATGTTTATAAAAAATAAAAAATTAAAAAAAAATCATGATGCATCTGAGTATGAAAAGGAAAAAATGGAAATAAAGTAATCATAAAATAACATGAAAAGAACAAGATAAAATATATGTTACTACAATAAAAATGAGTAGTTTAACTGCCTTATCAAAGGAGAAAACCCAAAAGAATGAGATAAGCAATGAAAATGAAAGGGTGGGTCTAGATTACATCAGGTATATGCAGGCTAAGAAAAGCAACAGAAGTAAAACTAATATTAAAAAATAAAATTTAGTTAACATTTTATCATAAAAAAGATTAAAACTATAAATACTACAAATGACAATCCAGAACATCACATTGCAAATAACAGAGCTTCAAATTAAATAAAATCTCCTTAAAGTACAAGAACTTGGTAAGAATCGTAAGCACAAGGAAAAAATTTAATACACTTCTCTCAGTATCTGACAAGCATGGTGGTTCTCTGAAAATCTGTGGCTAACCTGGCATCCAGTCCTCAGTGTGATCAGAGCCAAGCTGTTAAGAGGTAGTAATCATGTTTTCACTACAAAAATGCAACCATATGGCTGGGTGTTGTTCCCAGAGGTGCTATGCTTGGCTGTGGTTCTCCCTGGTTCATTTGTCCTCCTGAAGATTCTGGAGCTTCTGCAACTATAATTCTTTTTGGAAAGTAATATAGCAAGATTAATGAAACTTAAAATATACGTACTCTCGGACCTAGCAATAAAAAGAACAAAATACCATGTTTCATCCATCATCTCAGTAAAAGTGAGTTCTGACTCCAGAAATTTCATTTCTAGGAATTTATCTGTCAGTACATAAAATGTATATTCTAGTATATGCCTTGTAGCATTGTTTCGATAACAGCAACAACAAAAGAAACACCCTGGATGTCTATCAATAGAGGGCTGATGAATAAATTATTATATACCCATATTGTGAAATTCTGTGCAGCTCTTAAAAAGAGTAAGATAGCTCTGAATGTGTTGGTTTGGAAAGCTGTTCAGAGTATCTTGCTAAGTAAGAAAAGTATATTATAGAATAATATGCTAGCTATGCTGCCTTTTACTTGAATACATATGTGTGTGTCCCAAAGCAAAGAAAAAATATGGAAAGAGTTAAGCTATAATAATCATAATAGTAGTTAACCAGGGTAACATGGGGAAGAAAAGGAAGGTGGTTCATTTTATTTTAAACACTTCTATAGTGTTTGAAATGTTAAAAGGAGCATTATATGATTCAAATAACAAAAAAAAAAAAACTGATATTTTTTTAAAAATAGAGACTGCTAAAGTTTGGCCTATGGCATCAGCAGAACACATAAGATTTATAACTGTAATTATAGACCATGGAAATTTTATGGGGGTTGCTACCCCAATGACAAGTCAAGCTTAGACAGCGAGGAAAGGATATTAATGCTGCTGTCAAAGCGAGCTTATTCACAAACTCCTGAAACTTATTATTCTATATATTAAAGACAGAAGTTTCTGCTTGAAGCCAAAATTGTGGAGTTTTCATGGCTATAAACATTTATGAGCTCAGGTCTGAGAATTCTATGGTAAAGCAGACATTTTCAGGGCTTCTGAAAAATATAAGTGGAAGACTAAAATGACACTAACAGGGAATCTACATTCCTCAAGTTGAAGTTTTCACATTGAAAGAAGACCTGTGTGTAGGTGTCCCCTTGTGGAAGACAGAGGAGGACCATGAGTTCCCTGTAGCATCCCACTTCTCCCTATAAAGAAAGGAGGTTCCCAGGGACTTGGAGTTGGGGACCTGAGATCAGAACTGTGTTCGAACGCCGGCCTGCCACTGTCAGTGTGATTTGAACTCTAATGAGTCTATTTTCTTATCTATAGTAATAGCATTTATGGTTCAGAGGACTGGGAAGAGGATTAAATGAAATAATGGGATTATCTGAGAAATAATTCATTTGTATAGTAAATGTGCAATTAATGGGCACTGTTGTTACTCTGAAAATCAGAAGCCCTGACAGAGGCAAGTGGGCCAAGTTTGCTTTTAGTAACTCTGAGCTCTCTTCTTTATTCTCCCAAAGATTCTCTTTTCCCCAAACCCCAGTGCTTCTAGCTTTAGGACTGCTTGCTTTTCTTTCTTTTCTTTCTTCTCTTCTTTCTTTCTCTTCCTTCCTTCCTCCATCCTCCCTTCCTCCTCCTTCTTCTATACAGACAAGAAAGTACCTGATATCTTCCTTTATGTTCAGTCTAATCTTTGTTCTCAGACGTCCTAAAATTTGCATTTTAACCAGTCTTACTGTAGAGTAAAAGACTTTGCTCCAGACCACATTGGAGTGGTCTGGGTTCCAACCCGGGATCAGGGACTCACTTTGGGACCTCAGACAAGTCACTTAACCTCTCTGAGCTTCATCTGTAAAAGGGGACAATAATACCTACTGAATAGTGACACTGAGAGGATTAAGTATAATTCACGGTATCATTCATAGTAGTGATGATGACACGGGTTTCTGAAGGCTCCCCTCGAGGACAGGCCTGCTTTGGTAAGGGATAAGATGGGTATGCAATTAAGACAGGAGGGATAGTTGTGTACCTCAACCAAATTCTTCTCACTTCCTTTGTTCAACTTTCATCTCTCTCTTCATATCTTTCTGCCCGTACATCCATTCCACAAAAATGGATTTGTGTCTGACACTGCAGTTTAAGTTGGAGCACAGCAGTAAACAAAGCATGCCACAACTTGGAAATTGGTGTCCATTCTCACTCATACCTACTCTGCTTCCGGACCTCCATCTCCAGCCTGGATCTCTCCTACATTGCCCTCTTGCCAAAAATGTCCTCCATCTCCTAGCCGATTCAGGACTCTCCAGCACTCAGAATTAATGACAGGGGGTATGGGTGAGGGGAGGGAGAAATCAGGTGGAGTAGAAATCTCTGGGACAGGAGTATGTGGATAAGATCTAGAGGACCTCAGTTTGTACATGGCGAAGAGGGGACAGCCACCCAATGGTGAGACCCAGCATCTCATCTTTACGAGTACAATTCCGTGTGTGCATCACTGCTTCCCAAGTGTGCCTACCTAACCCAAGCCCCTAATAATTGTGTTGTGGGAAATACTTGCTTCACGTTTTTCATGGAACACTCACAAATCCCTTTATTAAAAATCACTGACTCAGATGATAAGACTACTGGGTCCTCGTCCTAAACTTGCAATGCAGTCACTCTGTGATCTAGGGCAAATCTTGGGCCCCCGTCTGATATATGAACTTTAAATTATACTGCTATGGTTTTAACATATGACAGCCAATTCTTTGAAATTCTGCTAAGAAATGGAGCTTAATTCTCCCCTTGAATGGAGAGGGCTAGATTTAGTGACTCACTTCTAATGAATAGAGTACAAAAGGGAAACGTGGTTTATAATGGAGAAACCTGAAAATCATCATCTTAACAAGTAACCAAGGTCACTGTCACCAGTAATAAGTCATGCTGATATCACATGATCCCTGACAGGATGTGACACCTTTTTGTGACTCTTCCCCCCAAATCCCCAATCTCAATTTATTCCTAAAGAAATATCAGACAAATCCAGAAACATTCTATAGAATATCTGACCACTGTTATTCAAAAGTGTCAAGGCCATGAAAGACAAGGAAAGACTGTAGAAAGTCAACTGCAGGAGACTAAGGAGGCATTACAACTAAATGCAATGTAGGACCCTGGAACCGACTAACGGTCAGTAATGGAAAAAGTGAGGAAATGTGAATTAAGTCTGTAGTTCAGTTAATAGTACTGTATCAATGCTATGTCTCCTTTTGTGAATAAACAATGTTTTTAAATTAGATTGTTTCTGTGGTCTCTCAATTTGTGAAAAAGGAGAAGCGGAACTATGACATCCAACAGCAACCGTGTACTTTTTGAGGAAAGAGCTTCTAAATCTAAAATCAGTGTAAAAACACAGGACTGGCCTTGCTATGACAGCATATAATAAAATAAATTATGGACAAAGAAAAAGAGAAAAAGATACATAGGAATATCAACAAGGTTTTTTTAATTAAAAAGATAATGTTAACCAAAAATTATAGAATTAATTATGAAAAACAGTTTCTCTAAGGATGAATGTCCCTCATATCCTTTCCAGCTAATGTTTAAATCCTTACTTATATAGCAGATGATGTTAATGACAGTTTGAAGAATATTTCCCATTTGTTTCTTACTTCAGATATTGGTTTTTTATCTCAGTTACTGCCTTCCAAATGATTTCTTGGAGTACCAAGTAAGAAGCCTATCCTGGTGAATAAGCTGTTACCACTAAAGAGATGTCCCACAGCAGTCCTCCCCATCAGGAAGAGAATCCAGAGAACAGGAAATGTGCCTTTATGGCGAGGAGTAGATCACTTAATTCTCTAGGCTAGAAATATAACAGTATACACAGTTTGCTCAGGGATCAAAAGGCAAAAAACAAAACACATTGGAGTGTCTAGTATAACAGTAAGAACTATAAGAAACAATGGAACAATAGCTTCTTGTGAGGTGATATTCACCCTGTCCCAATAATAGACTATCAGAATGAATGTCTTAGCTATACAAGATGCTTTAAGTTACTCCATTATTTCCATCTTTGCCAGAGAATGAACATAGGGGAACTAGACATGGAGGGTTTGCAAAGCAACCGCATGCTTTATTTAGTTATAAGAGAGAAAAACAGAACTTTCTGAGTGGAGAAATCTGGTTCTGTTTTTGAATGCTACCTGTCTGATTCTGAATTATGAAATTCCAAGTTGTCAAGTGTTTGATAGCTTTGGTATAGGTTTAATAACATTCACTTAGACGGACCAAGGAATAGCAGAAATGTCCTTTAAAAGCAATATGTTTACATTGGTGGCATTTAATGCAATGTTTATTTTTGAGTCATGAAGAGAAAGTCTGGGGCTTAATGAGATTCTTTTTTGGAAATGACCAGCTAATACTTGTAAAAAACAGATTGTTTAAAGGATAGAAAAAGGACTGACCAAAGGCAATTTAAACTCTAAAAATGAAGTCCTTGACTGATATTTGCTCCTTCGAAAAAAAAGAAAAAAAGAAAGAAAACAAAGCAAAAGAAAAAAACGGGCCACATTGCCTACTGCATCCACCCAGAGGTACAGATTTTAATGATTAAGAAAGCTTTTGTGAACTCTAACTCAATATCAAATGGTTTTGCCTACCATTTTCATTAAGAAGGAAATAGAAACACTCAAAAAGCCCAGTGAGGTCAATGGCTCATCAAAAACATCCCTAGCAGTAGAGCTTCTCTGAATGTAAGGTTCAGATAGGTCAAAATATAACACTGAACTTCTTGAATAATTTCACAGATATGTATTACCAAATAAATTTTAAATCTCACTTTAATGCCTGGAAATTATTAAGTGATAGAAACCATGGGAAAGTTTCTCTCTGCCACTGTTGAAAACTTTTCTTTTCCAAACCCAAGAAAGAAGCAGTAGTTTAATCATTTCTCTTTATATACTACACTCCACCCCAAGAAGTAATTAATTGTGAGGTTTCTACTAACAGAGAGGTTATAGACAATAAATGCTAATTTATCACATCTGGTCATTTACATTAAAGCTTTCTGTTTCCATCTCAAAATGTGTAGTTAGAAAACTCCAAGATTCCTTTAGGGTTATTATTATTTTTTGCCCCAACAAATAGACAAAATCAGTCAACAAAGAAAACGAATTTTAAAAGTTGTAAAGCCATCAGGTTAAGACATTTTCAGCAACAGGATTACCTGCACACTGACCACAATGACCAAAGATGTAGCCATGGTAACTGCAAAAGACTGGTAGTCGGCTATGTGCTGCCCATCCTCTCCAGCCACATTGTAAAAGGCTCCATAGGGGATGAAGAAAAGGGCCAGCGAGGTGTAGATGCCATGTGCCATGCAGATGAAAAATTGACGCTTGTTAAACAGTAGGTTCAGCTGTCCAGGTTCGTAGAGCTGGGGATAGTCCATGCTGTTCTGGTCACTCACATCCTATCAACAGAGTTACTTCAGTGGAGGAGGTTTGAGGAGAAGTTGGAAAGGCCCTGAATTCCCCATCTCGGGAAAGAGCAAGTGCATTTCTAAGCATACCCTATAAACATGATTCATTAACTGTTTTCATTCCCATGATAACCCAGAAGATAATCAAATGATCCCAATTTCATTGAAGAGGAACTTGAGCCTCCAAGTGATACTCAGGAGAGATCATATAGCTTTTACAACAGAACCAGAATTTGCACCCAGATCGTTGGTTTCAGAATAAAGCTGCTTTCCTCTCCTCTCTTAAAGCTGCACTCATGTTCCCAGGATTCTAGTACATCCTATGCGCCCAATGGGGTCCAGGGATTAATTGCCAAGACAGGGAGTTGAAGCTGAACCTGAAGAGCTAAGTGTTCTGCCCAGTGAGAATTCTGATACCAGCTGTTCAGGACATAAAAACTGAAACAATGAGAAGGAAACTTTGGCCCCAAACAGGGTCCTGGGAGAAACTAAAACAGTGCTTCCCAAACTTAGTGTGCACACAAACCACTTAGGGAGCAAATGATGATTCAAAGGTTGGGGTTAGGGTCTGAAACAGCATTTCCAACCAGACCCAAAGTAATGCTTTGAGCATCAAAGCCAAATGCCCAAACCAAAAGGAGGCAAGGCCTGACCACTGAGGACATCAGAGGACCGGAAGTAGAGGGGAAGCAGCTAAATAAGGAGCAACACAGGCATCAA
Organism: Mustela nigripes; assembly: GCF_022355385.1. Classification (NCBI taxonomy): domain Eukaryota; kingdom Metazoa; phylum Chordata; class Mammalia; order Carnivora; family Mustelidae; genus Mustela; species Mustela nigripes. The sequence continues at coordinate 67,834,370 of NC_081569.1, forward strand.
CTCTGGGGACAGACCAAGTTCCACGTCCTGCTTGTGGCATGGCCATGGTCTTGTTGAATGGGGTCCCATGAAAAACATGAGTTCAAACCTGAGTTCAAACCACAGTTCCACTGCTTAGCAGGTATATGGTTTTAAACTGGTTATGTAACCTGTTTGAACCTCAGTTTCCTTATCTCCAGACATGCAAACAACAGCTCCTCTCTCACAGGACCACATGATTAAGTTCATGTATTCAGGAGAGTTCTTGCCACTCCATAAGTAATAAATAACAGATGCTTCTATAAATAATAATACATGAAATAATGATGATGATAATAAATAATAATAGTGGTAACAGCAGAGCAATCTCAGAGTCATGTGGCCTGGTACTAGGCTGAATTCTGTCACACACTGGCTGTCTGGCTTTACAGCAATGACTTGAGCCTTGATTTCCTCTTTATAAAATGAGTGGATCCTAGACGGTCATGGAGGCCTTGCAGCATCACATTCCATGACCATGTGATCAGTTTAGGGGCCAAGTTGACAAAGTGGAAAAGGACAGAGGCAGACACTCAACTAGATGGCAAAAAGGGGCCTTGTTATATATATATTTTTGAATTGCACAATAACCATCTTTTCCCAGAAACAGTCTTATTTTTATTACTCTATTCCACATTCTGGGCAGTTATGAAGCACCAAGAAAAGAAACACATAAACATGGGTACTTGGAAATCAATATGCTTAATCCTTTACATCAATGGCTTTCAAGAGTTCATTACTTTTTTACAGAATTCCACAAAATATGTCATTAACAAGCTGCCCTTTTTACATAAAAGAAGTGAGACAACTAACTAACAAAGGCACAGAACAGGAGAGTGGAATGAGCTCATAACATGAAGATTTATATTTTGCAAAAGACAGCTAACTTTGGGCCAGAAAAATGAGGCCTAGCTAACAGGTCTAACAACAGTCTGGAGAAAATCTGGTCTCTTCAAATACACTTTCAAAAAATTTTTTAAAATAATACACTCTAATTGTGCCATGGAAACTCCTCTGGCTATCCTTCCACTTCCCCACAGGATGCCAGACATCTTCCCCCTTCCAGGAAGTACCTTCCAAGGCAATAAGTATGCCAAGGATCCACCATTTTGGTAACTGATTGTCTCCCCTCTCTCTTCCCAAGAATTCTGAGCTAGAAAAAAGACTGTGTCCTTCTCTCCGTCACTGTGGGGCTTCATATCTTCCTCTGCCATTGGCAGGGTATTCTACTGGCCTCTAGTTCTCATTCTGAGCTGTGCTGGCCAAGGATATTTCACCACAAATGCGGGCCCTCTGCCTCCCAATGATGAGTTCCATCATTTTCTATCTATCACTGCATGGTTCTCTGTATTCAGGGTTAATGCATCATTTCCCAGTGTTTGAATGACAAGGCACTAGTTCTGAGTCATATTAATAGGTGTTATATAAAAAATACATAAATAGAAGTATAGTCATATAAGCCTGGGAAATGCTGGACTAAAATGAAATTAGACCATTTCATGTAGGATATCTCAGAGGCCTTAGGGAAATAATGTGGGGTGTGAATCTCAAAGAGGAGGGTAGCCTAACTTTGACCAGAGAACCGTTTGGTGGGAGAAGGATCTGGAAGGGTTTTAGATCCATGCAATACCTGTTAAAACAACTGAACTTCTAGGACTCTTTCCATGATTTGTGCTTTCTCCTTAGAAGCTAAAAGCTACTAAAAAGCATCCAGAAAGCAAAATAAGTTATAAAGACAGAAAAAAAAAAATACATACCTGGTCAAAAATGCCCATGGCTAAAACAGGCAATGATGTGTAGACAATGTTAAAAAGGGTAATAAACCACTGGTCATAAACAGTCTGAAAAGAAACAATATATCAGTGAGAAACACCATCCATGGAAGAGTATTCCTTTTTTAGGATTTTGGGTTAAATACCTGAAGAATGAAATACCCTACCACGGGGTTTTTGGCCTTCAATTTCCTGAGATGGGTGAGAGTTTGATATTAGATACAAACACCAGTTCTCCCCTAGGCTCTCTCTCTTATCAGCTTTGCTGTCTCATTGGAATACCAGATCCTCTAAACTTCAAATTTTTCATCTCTAAAATAAAACCATGCTCTCCAGTTGTAGTGGGATGAAAGGAGACCACATATGCAGAATACCCAACATGACACTAGACACATAGAAGGCCAAAAACCCCGTGATAGGGTATTTCATTCTTCAGGTCTTCAGTGGCTTATATAGTTAATCCAATGATCTGATCTAAGTGACAAACAAAGAATCCACTAAAATCTTCAGAGGGAGATGCAGAAATGAACCTGTCAGCCCAACCCTGTGTTCAAATGGAGAGTTTTTTTCTTAGGAATTGATTTAAAGGAAAGTGGGCATGGAGCTAGTTGCTCAATACACTGGGTATAAACAAGTTAGACAATTAAAATATCCCCTAACACTTGTTTAGAGTATTTTCTTGCATGAGCCTCACTAAAAGCCAATGAGGCATATGAAACAGTTGTTATATCCCCATTTTGTTGGTAAGCACATAGAGATGTAGAAACAAAATGTAATAAATATTATAGAGCTTATCATATGCAAAGGCAAAAACTAAAACCTAGGTCTCTAGCTCCTAACTCAGTCTAGTCTACCATTCTGTCATCCATTCATCCATTTGTTCATTAAGTATTTGTCAAAAATCTGTGATGTGCCAGGTACTAGGTTTTAGGCAATGGTAATTTAACATGCTATAATCACATACAAACTCTTCATAAAATTTGCATTCTGTTGGTGGAAAAAAATAAGGAATTAATAATAAATATTTATATATCTATATATATATTTATATGAGTAAGTAAGTAGATAATAAATACTAGGGAGGAAATGTGGATAGGAAATGTCAGAGGATTGTAATTTTAATAAGGTGACTGGAGAAAAAGCTCACCAAGAAGTGACATTTGGAAAAGATCTACAGGATATAAGGGAACAAATTATCAAATTATGCAGCTTTCTGGGACAGAAGCACTGCATACTGCAAGTAGATCCCATGAGAAAATCCTGAGGAAAGAAAGCATCTGTTCAGAGAACAGCAGGGCAGCCCAACTGGCTATGTCAAAGGAATAAGGAATTGGATCCTATGTAGGTAACCATGGCTTATTCCCTAAGTGAAATGGGAAGACTCTAGAGAATTTTAAACAAAGGAGCAACCTGATTTATATTTTAGTAGAATCACCCTGGATACTTGCACTGAGAACAGACTGAAGAGGGGCCATGATGGAAGCTGAGGAACCAATTAGGAAGCTAACACAGTAGCCAAATGGAAGAGAGGGGTGGCTGGGTCAAGTGACCAGCGGGCAGGTGAGCTGAATTCTGAATATATTCTGAAGGACATATTATTCTTAGAAAAGTTCTGAAAGCAATGAGGAATCTTAAACGCAAATGTTCCAAACAGAAGCTAAAGGTAGATTCCATATAGTTGTATAATTAAGGTAATCCATTAAATTATGTCCTGTGCATGTAGGTTATATCAAAAAGAAAATATTTTGGTGTCTTTATTGCTAAATCTTGATTTGGATTACCCTGTTTTCACTTCATTGTTTATTCTTAAAACGAGTGTATATTTGTTCAAGGAAAAGGGAAATGAAGGCCAGTTTTCTAATGCCAAATCTCAACCTAGACTGTTCTGTTGAAGTTTCACAGGTGGCTTTATTCAACAGTGAATAGACCAGGCACTGTGAAATACAATGATTATTGTATTCTGAGTAAAGTTAGCCCAATAGCAAGAAGTAAGGAAGTAAGGACATTCCTGCTGTCAATCATCTTGGGGGGAGTTCAATCTTAGGGCAGGGGAAAATATGAGAACAGAAAAGGGAAAAGGAAGAATGGGGTAGATGAGAGAGGGAAATTGTTTTCTCTTTTGTGTATCTCAGAATTGAGGTCTGGAATCCACATAAGAAAGATCTGCTCAACATCATTCTCTTTGAGGGTAGGTCAAAGCAAAGCAGAAAAGTTTAATTCTACCACCAATAAATAGCTGAGCTAGGATTTAGACAAGGCAGCAACATTAGGGACCATACTGTCAAGAGGAGTGGGCTTATGACTAAAAATAACCACTTCTAATAATCAGTTTTAAAGTTCTCTAATTGATAATTCCCTTTTATTTATTTATTTATTTTTTTGTTTGTTTGTTTGTTTGTTTTTGACTTTTTTTTTTCTTTTTTTTTTTTTCATTTTTTATTTTTTATAAACATATATTTTTATCCCCAGGGGTACAGGTCTGTGAATCACCAGGTTTACACACTTCACAGCACTCACCAAAGCACATACCCTCCCCAATGTCCATAACCCCACTCCCCTTCTCCCAAACCCCCTCCCCCCAGCTACCCTCAGTTTGTTTTGTGAGATTAAGAGTCACTTATGGTTTGTCTCCCTCCCAATCCCATCTTGTTTCATTTATTCTTCTCCTACCCACTTAAGCCCCCATGTTGCATCACCACTTCCTCATATCAGGGAGATCATATGATAGTTGTCTTTCTCTGCTTGACTTATTTCACGAATATCATTCTTAATGGGGGAAAACTGAGAGCTTTTCCACTAAAGTCAGGAACACGGCAGGGATGTCCATTATCACTACTGCTATTCAACATAGTACTAGAAGTCCTAGCCTCAGCAGTCAGACAACAAAAAAAAATTAAAGGCAACCAAATCGGAAAGAAGAAGTCAAACTATCACTCTGCAAATGATATGATACTATATGTGGAAAACCCAAAAAACACCACTCCAAATCTGCTAGAACTTGTACAGGAATTCAGGAAAGTGTCAGGATATAAAATCAATGCACAGAAATCAGCTGCATTTTTTTACACCACCAAGACAGAAGAAAGAGAAATTAAAGAGTCAATCCCATTTACAATGGCACCCAAAACCATCAGATACCTAGGAATAAATCTAACCAAAGAGGGAAAAAATCTGTACTCAGAAAACTATAAAGTACTCATGAAAGAAACTGAGGAAGACATAAAGAAATGGGAAAATGTTCCATTCTCCTGGATTGGAAGAACAAATGTTGTGAAAATGTCTATTCTACCTAAAGCAATCTACATATCTAATGCAATCCCTAGCAAAATCCCATCCATTGTTTTCAAAGAAATGGAACAAATAATTCTAAAATTTATATGGAACCAGAAAAAACCTCAAATAGCCAGAGGAATATTGAAAAAGAAAGCCAAAGTTGGTGGCATCACAATTCCAGACTTCAAGCTCTATTACAAAGCTGTCATCAATAAGACAGTATGGCACTGGCACAAAAACAGACACATCGATCAATGGAACAGAATAGAGAGCCCAGAAATAGACCCTCAACTATGGCCAACTAGTCTTCGACAAAGCAGAAAATAATGTCCAATGGAAAAAAGACAGTCTCTTCAACAAATGGTGTTGGGAAAATTGGACAGCCACATGCAGAAAAATGAAATTGGACCATTTCCTTACACCACACATGAAAATAGACTCAAAATGCTTGAAGGACCTCAATGTGCGAAAGGAATCCATCAAAATCCTTGAGGAGAACACAGGCAGCAACCTCTTCGACCTCAGCCGCAGCAACTTCTTCCTAGGAACATCACCAAAGGCAAGGAAGCAAGGGCAAAAATGAACTATTGGGACTCCATCAAGATCAAAAGCTTTTGCACAGCAAAGGAAACAGTTAACAAAACCAAAAGACAACTGACAGAATGGGAGAAGATATTTGCAAATGACATATCAGATTAAGGGTTAGTATCCAAAATCTATAAAGAACTTATCAAACTCAACACCCAAAGAACAAGTAATCCAATCAAGAAATGGGCAGAAGACATGAACAGACATTTCTGCAAAGAAGACATCCAGATGGCCAACAGACACATGAAAAAGTGCTCCATATCACTCGACATCAGGGAAATGCAAATCAAAACCACAATGAGATACCACCTCACACCAGTCAGAATGGCTAAAATTAACAAGTCAGGAAATGACAGATGTTGGCGAGAATGTGGAGAAAGGGGAACCCTCCTACCTTGTTGGTGGGAATGCAACACTGGAGAACAGCATGGAAGTTCTTCAAAAAGTTGAAAATAGAGCTACCCTATGACCCAGCAATGGCACTACTGGGTATTTACCCTAAAGATACAAATGTAGTGATCCGAAGGGGCACATGCACCCAAATATTTATAGAAGCCATGTCCACAATAGCCAAACTATGGAAAGAACCTAGATGTCTATCAACAGATGAATGGATAAAGAAGATGTGGTGTATATATATATATACAATGGAATACTATGCAGCCATCAAAAGAAATGAAATCTTGCCATTTATGATGAAATGGATGGAACTAGAGGGTATTATGCTTAGTGAAATAAGTCAATCGGAGAAAGACAACCATCATACGATCTCCCAGATATGAGGAAGTGGAAATGCAATGTGGGGGGGGCATTGGAGGGTAGGAAAAGAATAAGTGAAACAAGATGGGATCAGGAGGGAGACAAACCATAAGAGACTCTTAATGTCACAAAACAAACTGAGGGTTGCCGGGGTGGGGGTAGGGTGAGGGTGGTAGGGTTATGGACATTGGGGAGGGTATATGCTATGGTGAGTGCTGTGAAGTGTGTAAACCTGGTGATTCACAGACCGGTACCCCTGGGGCTAATAATACATTATATGTTAATTAAAAAAATTTTTTTTAAAGCATCAATGAACTAACAATCCAGTGGAAATTTGCCTGTTAAGATTAGGGAGAGAACTGGAACTTAGGAACTACTTCAAAGCCTAGGATAATGTTATCTTTCTCCAGAAACGGTTTACTTCCTTCTACCAGCTGCTGAGAATGGAATGAAGGCCTGACGATTTGGGGGCCAGCCAGCTGTCCTGCCATAGCACAGTTCGCTCTATTGCCAAGAGGCTTCCCTTGGGTCTCAGCCCAGAGTGGAATGTTCCATCAGGATCTCTACCCTTGATGGGTGTTGAAACTTGTCCCTCTAGTCCCAGGAAACGACCCAAAGCAGATGATTACAGCCTTCTCTATTGCCTCCTGTAGACCATCAAGAGTCCCAAGGCCTGTGGCTCAGAGCAGTACAAACTTCGAGGCTCCCAACCCAGAGTAGGAATGAAAACAGGGTCCCAGACACCAACTCCTGTCTACCCTAAAAGTCCACCAAAACTGCAGGTTGGACTCTCTTTTCTCTGGACAAGCAACAGTTCCATATCTCGATGTATATCAGCCTTCATGCACCAGGAGACATAAGAAAATTCTCACAGCAGCTCTGGTTGTTAAGAGTCCCATGCACACAGCATCTCACAGACATCAGAATATCCGCCTTCATGCACCAGAAGACATAAGAAAATGCTCACAGCAGCTCTGGTTTTAAGAGTCCCAAACCAGAAACAACCAAAAACATCCATTAGGAGTGGAATGGAGAAAGACACTGTAATATATTGATATAATAGAATACAACAGAATAATGAAAAGTAAGGAAGTATAAAACCACACGTGAATTTAAAAAAATACATATGGTTGAGCAAAAAAAGCCAGACAAAGAAAGAAGATTCCATATTAATAAAATTTTTAAATGTGTCAGCCTGATCTGTGTTGTTTAGGGATTCAGGCTTATATGGAAAAATTATAAAACAAAGCCACAGAGTGATTGTAAAATTTCAGGGTGATGGTTACTTCTACACCATTGGAAAAAGAGCAACTAAGAAAACGTAAGAAGAGCTTTGGGGGTCTGGCAATTATCTGTTTCTTGCAGTCAATTATGGCTACATAGATGCTCATTTTATAACAATTTGTTAAGCTGACATTTATGTATTTTGTACTCTGTAGATTCATTATATTTTATAATATAAAAAGGGAAATCTGTGGCCTTCTGTTTTAGTCATTGCGTGGTGAGACTTAGGACACTGGAAGGATTTTTAAAATCCTGAGCCCATATCACACCCCAGGCCAGTTAGTATCTTTTGGGATTGGGATGTTAAAGGCATTGATAGTTTAAATTTTTTTTTTTCAGGTAATTCCTCTATGAAGCCAAGATCAACAATTTCACTTGCCCCTATCCAAAAAGAAAAAGAAAAAAAAAAAAAGCTGACACAAATGTTCAAGAATTTGATGATGGCATCTGACTTTCATTCCTCCAATATATCAATTTATGGCACAATTACAGTTTAGAAAATTTTCTAGGGGAGAAGCCATCCAACTAAAGTCTTGTAGCCCCAAGCAAAACCGGAAGCTATCAAATCACTTCTTCTTCCATCTCCTCCACCATTCAGGGGCCACTCATGGAGAAGAGATGATTTCAGGGATTAGGAAGAAAGAGAGAATCTGGGAAACTATGATGTGAGGGGCTAATGGTCTGGCATGAAGTTCCATCATCATCACAAACAAATCAGCATTAAAACCCACAGCTCTTTGGCAGCAGCATTTGCAAGTTGCCTAGATGTGAAACCTCATTTCACAACTGGAACAAGAGAGGACAGGAAGGGAAAAGTCAGTGAAAATAAAGTATAAATGAGTTTTTGCAATTCCTTGGAAGAGTTTTTACTGCCACTCAGAATCACAATAACAAAAAGAACACTAGCTGACCCTTACTGAGCACCTACTATGTACCAGGCACCATTTTAAAGGCTTAGCCTATACTGACTCCTTAAACCCTCACAAGAGCCTTCTGGGGTTGGTACTACTAGCAGCCCTCAATATAAAGATGGGGAAACTGATGCCCATCCGACCTGTTAGGAGATTGTCCAATGTCATACCTGTAACACAAAGATTTTTGAAGTGTGGCCTGAGGAACTCTCAGGGGATCTGCACATCAAGACTATTTTCACAATGATACTAAACAGTTATTTATATTCCCTTTTTACTCCAGTTCTCCAATGAGTGTCTATGACTTGTGATGTCATACCCAGCTGGATACAAAAGCAGGTATCAGAACGCAGCTGTCTCCTACTGTGCCAAATAGTAAGAGATTAAGTATAAAAAAGTGCCACACTTGGGGGTGCCTGGGTGGCTCAGGCTGTTAAGCATCTACAGCCCAGGTCATAATCTCCGGATCCTGGGATAGAGCCCAACATCAGGCACTCTGCTCACTGAGGGGTCTGCCTCAATCTCTCTCCCTGTGCCCCTCTCCACTGCTCATTCTCTCTCCTAAATAAATAAATAAAATCTTTTTTTAAAAACGTTACTCTTCTCACTTAGATTTCGTTTTGGAAAATACAATTATTTTCTCATTAAAAAATGCCGTTTAGGTAAATATGTCATGGGTTCATTATTTTCTAAAGAATTAATGAAGGAACTCTTTCAGTGTTTTCTCCATTTTAATTTTTTATATGAAAAATATTGGTGGATAGGGTCCTAAGTTCATAAAAGTTTGAGAAGCGCTGGCTAAGCAAGTATCAGGACTACGTTCCAGCCTGGTACCTTGACATCAGCATTCATAACACTGATCACTGCATGAAACTGCATCTTTTAAAATTATTAACATATAGGGTATTATTTATCCCAGGGTTACAGGTGTGTGATTCCTCAGTCTTACACAATTCACAGCACTCATTATAGCACATAGCCTCCCCAGTGTCTATCACCCAGCACCCCATCCCCTACACCCACCTCCAGCAACCTGAAACTGCCTCTCTCAATCAGTGATACTACTTGGCAAGTTTCCTTAAAGGCTGTTTTCTCACATCACTTGATATATTGAGAGTATACAATATATACAATTTGTATGCTGGACATTTGATTTAAAATGATACCATTAACACTGACTCGGGCCCAAAGCCTCCAATGGACATGGGATGAAATTCACACTCTACCACAGCCTATAGCATTTCCTGATCCCACACCTGCCCACCTCTTCAGCTTCACTCACTGTCCTCCCTTCCTCCCTTTATTTCACTGATTATCTTTCTCTAGGTCTAGGCTCATTCCTACCTCAGGAGATTTGCACTTGCTATACCCTTCACCTGGAGTATTTTAACCATATGAAAGTTTCCTCTAAACACTCAGCTCACACTTCCCATGTTACCTCCTCAAGGAGCTTTTTTTTGAGGCCCATTCTTTCTTAATAACAATTCTGAAATTATCTTACTGATTTATTTCTTTATTATCTGCCTTTATCCCACTAGGATATAATCTCCATGAAACAGAGACTTACTCACATCTGTAAACTCCAGTGCCTAGAGCAGTGTGAGCCAAGAGTAGGTGCTCTATAAATATTTAATTAATTATTTTACACAACTCTTTGTGACTGTTACATATTTAACTTGCTACAAGATGTTGCCTTCAGGATGTGCCACCATTCCTCAAACTCAGTATGTCCAGATCCGAACTCCTTCTCATACTGCTTTAACCAGGCCCTTTTCCTATGTTCCCTATATCAGTTTCTGACCGCTATACTTACCATAGAACCCAAGCAAGAAATCTGGTATTTCTCCCTCTCTCCAACACCCCACATCAAATTAATTTCCAAATGGCACCACAATAACCATGCACGGTAGTTTCTGTTTCTGCCCAGGCCATTTTTACCTCTGAGACTCCTCCTGATGTCTTCCCTGCCAGGAGGCCAATCTTCTTATTTCTTAGCTGTTTCACTATGATTGATCCTTGAAGGGTCAGCACAGGGACAGAGCTCCTAGGAAGACTTTCTGAGCCCTGCCCACTCCTACCCTCTAGGCTTGGGTTCTAGGCCACTCCTTGGTGGTCCCATGACATTCACACCTCACTGCTTCATAATTATCAGCTTGCAATTATTTATGTTCTGGTTTCTAGACCCATCCCATAGGATGGGAGCTCCTTGGGAGCATGTTATAGGATTATCCATCTATTGGAGCCCAAGGACCTACCTCAGTCCCTGACACATAGCAAGCATTCAACACAAGGATGCTGGAGTCCTAAGCATAAGAGCACTGGAGTCAGAAGACAGAACTGTGTAAGATACTCTATCTCTCTGAGTCGTAGGTTCCTAGGTAATAAAGTGGGGATTTGAGGGAGGCCTTTAGTGTTCAATGAAATGAATAAATGCCAGTACAGCAGCATCTGACGAACAGTGCTCAGGTAGTGAACACCATTGTTATGTACAGAAGGCAGCGAAGGAGGGAGAGAGGGAGGAAGAGGCAGGGAACAAGGAGGGAAGTTGGGAGGACAGAGCATGCAAGGATCCAAGCTTCAAGTTTAATGGCTATAGAAAAAGGTTTGTATAGGTTTAATGGATATAGAAAAAGGTGTGTTTATCCATTAATGATCATTTTTATGGAAAATATAATTCTTTATTGCTATAACTATTTATTTTTATAATAAGATACTATGTTAATGAAATAAGTACAAAATTAGAGAACAAGATTTAAAGAAAACTGAATATCTTCCTCTTAAAAATTTAATCACTCCTTAGCTCTAGTTTTGCCTCACACTGTACCAAAATGTGCTAATCTGAGTCACTCACCTTAAGAATAAAAAAAAAAAAAAAAAAGAAAATCACATTCCTGGGTTATGTACATTGGTTTAATGTAGTTTAGAGGTTTGGGGGCTTCCACAAAAATTAAAGTCACCGGCAGTATTTCTTCTACAACAGACTTCTTCCTCCCCTTGTAAGAGGTTTCTAACTACTCAAATAGTTATCCCACTTCTCCTTAAGGCCTTTATATACCCTCAGAAGGTTTTTAAGGTCCCCTCTGGTGACCAGGGCCAGCTGGGAGGGGCACACTAGTCCAGATGATGACCCACAAGGAACCTGTCCTAGTTTATCCCCTTCCTGGCATGCTCAAGCCATCTACCACCTACCTGCACCACCTCCATCTCAAAGACACATGCACCTACATGTTGGTTGACCAGATGCCCCAAAGAGACTAGATGGGCAAAGGAGGGAAAATGATCTCTCTGGAGCCTCTGTTGTAGAAAGCATTCTGGCTTGAGACTAGACCAGTGCTGCCACTCTGACTTTGGGTAACTCAAATGGTGTATATAAACAAAAGCTCTGCAAAAGAAAGTATTTGTCTACAGCCCTTGTACTCCTAGAAGCAGCCATATCTGCACCCCCCCCCCCCGCAACTTCCAAATTTTCTTTTCCCATCTCCAATATTCTGAATCAGAGAGAAAAGCCATGTTCCTGCAACATACCACTAGTCTGTTTGGAACTATGTAAGTGTCTCTTCACAGATGAGAAAAAAAGGAAGAGTTTCCCATTTCTCCAATTTTAATGGTTTTACCATTTAAGGAAAGTTCCTCCTTGCTCACTTCTCTGTGGGAGTAATTTATCAACCTTATCAGCCATTTTAGATAGAGTAAAAATACTCCAGTTACAAATTACAATCCAACAGCTTGAGGAACACACAATCTATGATTTATAGAATGCCACGTTTAAATAGATCTTAAGACTCTTAAACAATTACAAAGGGCTTTCTACTCTGAGACTGTTGGCTTAGATCCTTGTTCAAATGACAGGATGGACTACCTCTTTGGAGACACATACACCACCCCCTTTTGCTGAGTGTTGTAGCAAAAAAATGATATAGTGATATTTCCTTTTGGCCTTAAAAAACATTTGTCATTTAAAGAAAACACATTGTGGAATAAATATGAGGTGCTCAGTCTCTGCACATCTGTTCCTGATTTGTGTAATTAACAGAAACCCACTAGCAGGAGCCAGGAGGAATGGCCCCTGCACCCACCCCTCCCTCGGTTTCCATAGAGCACATCTGGAAGGCAAGGGGGAGAGGAACTGCCATGCCAGGTTGAGAAGGACTCATAGGTAACCACATCCATGAAGTCATCAAAGCCTGGAGATTAGTTGCACTCTTTCATGTCACTTTCCAAATTTTTCATTGTGAGTTTTCTTATATTGTTTGACAGAACTAAACTTTTTCTGGACTTGACAAGATAATTGTTTCCATATCACAACAGAGTTTGAAAAAAAAAATACACAGTCCTGTATCTCACTGACAATGATAAATTGTCATCAGATAATATCATCCCCAAAAGTACACAGTGCCAGTAGTTACATAGTTTCAAATGTGAATTTCCTAAATAGGGCTTCAACCAATGGTGGATTGCATTGGGTTTTGTTTGTTTGTTTGTTTCTGTCCCTGATTGGGAACAGTTCATATTTATTAAAAATCCTGAGGTTAGTGGTGCCTGGGTGGCTCAATCATTAAGTATCTGTATTCAGCTCGGGTCATGACCCCAGGGTCCTGGGATCCAGGCCGGCGTGGGGCTCCCTGCTCAGTGGAAGCCTGCTTCTCCCTCTCCCACTTCCCCTGCTTGTGTTCCCTCTCTTGCTGTCTCTCTCTGTCAAATAAACAAGTAAATAATCTTTAAAAAAAAAATTCTGAGCTTATAGAGTACCTTTAAAGTAAATTACTCATATAAGTAGTGCACACAAGCCCACACTACATTCCATGAAAATCAATCAGGCTTTATAACAGTTTGGGATAAGGCATGTCCTTAAAAAGGGTCCATGATTCAGTTCACAGACTTCTCTGACCTTCATCCAAACCCCTCAGGTCCAGAAATCTGGTTGGAAATCTTACCAGGACAGTATATATTTAAATTTTTGCTCAGTGGCAGTTTGGTAGGAGTGTTTGCTGGGGGGGGGGGGGGGGGGGGGGGGGGGGGGGGGGGGTGGGGGGGGGGGGGGGGGGGGGGGGGGGGGGGGGCTTCAAGCTTCTAGATGATTCCAGGAGGCAGTCTGCCCTTTCTAAGTGCCTAATCTGTGGGAACCTCCCCCCACACCCACACACACACAACTATGACATTAGCGCTCAGTAAGAGCTGTTTTCTCCTCATAGTCCTATTGTACTGAGTGTTGTGGAATGTTTCTCTTTTAGATACCAAATAAAGCAAACACTTGCCTGATGAGGGGTGGGGTGAAAACTGTTTGTTTAAGAAGATATAGCCATTCTCTCTTCCAAGTCTGTGACAATTGCCATGGCCACTTATCAAGCAGAGTAGAGGAAGCACTGAAGAGAGAGTCAGAAAACGTGATTCCAGGCCTAGTCTTGCACACCACTGACCCTCAGTGAGTCCTGAGTCCTGCAGGACTAAGGCTCCCCCTCTATAAGAGGGGGGCTGGACTCAGTATCTCTGACATTCCCTAACAAAGCAAAGATTCTAGATTTCAACAAATCATACATTTTTTTTTTCCTGTGTCCCAGCTGTTTCTCCAAAGAAAGTCCATCCAGCAAAGCAAGCAAAAGAGGTATCCTCCCTCCCAAACAGATTCTTTCCCCATGGGTCGGTCCTAAAGCAATAATAACAGAGCTAGGGTCTTGAAATTAACCAGAAGGTCCACAAGCTAAGTACAACCCAGCCTGGGTTACATCATTTGAGATGTCCAAGGCCACCACCATCTGACAGGCAGTGAATGGTTCCACCCCCCAGACCCTTGGAGCCTCACACGCCACAGCTGGATTGGCTTACACATCGGCCCCTGCCCACCTACCAGGATGGGGCATTGGTGGGAATCTCCTGGAGCTATCATCAGAAAAATAAGAGTCTGCATTAAATTCACAAGGCCCCCAGAAACAGACCAAGGTAATAAAGAAATAGCACATGCCACTTCATTAAGAAATTAAACTGATGTTTTTAAAAGTCAACATTTTGTCTAAGAAAGCATAACCTGTTTCCATCTGATCAGATGTTTTCAGCTGTAGAGTGGATTACTTCAAAGCAATCTGTTGAGAGGTGCAGGAAAGAAGTACCAGGGCACTATGAATCATGCTGGGATTAGACAGGATTGGCCCCAAGACACGACTCATCCATGACAAACTTAATTCAAAAAAAATTCTTGGTGGAAAAATCCTTATTTTCTACCAAAGGTCACTATTCAACATCAGTTTCACATTTATGAAAACAAAATCATTTCCAGACTGTAAGCTCCCTGAAGGCAGGAACTGCATCAGTCTGGTTCATTCTGGTGTCGTTGGAGAGCCCTTGGCCCTGAACTGGCCCTCACTTTATTCTTGTTAAATGACCGAGAATTCAAAGACTCCAGGTTGTGTGTCAGCAGGTGTGTGTGAGTCTCACCCCTGTCAGGTTTGGACAGACAAGTGATTGGGGATGAAGCCTGCCAGGAAAGGGCCTCTAAACACATGCTTGCTATTCCTGAATCTGCCAGGCTCTAGGGTTTTTATTACTACTGTTTGCATTTCCCCATGGAGCTTTCAGTTCCACTGAAGCAACTTAGGGGAGGGATGGCAGGGGTAGAAAGACCTCAGATGGCCTACTTTCATTAACAGACTGGAACTAAGTGGTTATCTAATGGGCTTTAAGAGCTAGGAAAGCCTTGTCACTCAACACATGGCTTTGAAGGCCAAAGCCAGCTAAATAATAATTTCAGTGCAGGGTGGGGGGAAGAAAAAGCATCACTGTAAAAATGTCCCCTATTCAAAAATTCTCATAATCTGTAGACAGAGGTGCAGAAAAATACGCTGTTTTCTTTTCAGCTGCCTTGTTTATAGCATATTGTCTTGGGAAAAACAGAGCTAAAAAAAAAAAAAAAAAAAAAAGCCAAAGGATTTTTCAGTTACACTTGTTACTAATCAGGACCTTCTAGCTAAAGATGGAATAGAAAAGAGACAACAATCCCTACCATTCCTAGTTCCACATCCATGTTACCCTCACAGCCAGTCCCTGGACTGCTAGTCCACTGGGGCACTCACGTATGGGTGGGGCAGGGAGACACCAGAGTTTCCATCCTCAGAGTGGTATAACATGTGTTCTCTAAGACATCTTGCTGTCCACAACACTGTTAACTAAGACCTCCCCACTGTCAATGCCACACAGCTTTTTAAAAGGGTTTCTGTAATGAGTTGGTTTTATTTATTTTCTTTTATGTTCAGTTAGCCACTGTATAGTACAGCATTCGTTTTTGATGTAGTGTTCGATGATTCATTAGTTGTGTATAACACCCAGTGCTCATCACGACACATGCCCCTCCTTAGTACCCATCACCCTGTTACCCCATCCCCCACCCTCGCCCCCTTTGAAACCCTTAGTTTGGTTTCTGGGGTCCATAGTGTCTCATGGTTCATCTCCCTCTCTGATTTCTCCCCCTTCAGTTTTCCCTCCCTTCCACTGTGGTCCTCCGTGCTATTGTTTATGTTCCATATATGAGTGAAACCATATAATTGACTTTCTCTGCTTGACTTACTCACTTAGCATAATCCCCTCCAGTTCCATCCATGTCGATGCAAATGGTGGGTATTCATCCTTTCTGATGGCTGAGTGATACTCCATTGTATGTATGGACCACACCTTTATCCATTCATCTGTTGAAGGGCATCTCTGCTCCTTCCACAGTTCGGCTATTGTGGATACTGCTGCTATGGACATGTGGGTGCATGTTCCCCTTCTTTTCATTCACTACATCTGTATCTTTGGGATAAATACCTAGCAGTGTAGTTGCTGGGTCACAGGGTAGCTGTATTTCTAACATCTTGAGGAACTTCCATATCATTTTTCAGAATGGCTGTACCAGCTTGCATTTTCACCAACAGTGTAAGAGAGTTCCCCTTTCTCCACATGCTTACCAACATCTGTTCTTTACTATTTTAATTTTTGCATTCTGATTGGTGTAAGGTGGTTATGTCATTGTGGTTTTGAACTATTTCTCTGGTGGCTAGTGATGGTGAGCATTTTTTTCATATGTCTGTTAGCCATTTGTATGTCTTCTTTGGTGAAGTGTCTGTTCATATCTTCTGCCCATTTTTTGACTGGGTTATTTGTTTTTTGAGGTGAGTTTGAGTTCTTTATAGATCTTGGATACCAGCCCTTTATCTGTAATATCATTTGCAAATATCTTCTCCCATTCTGTGGGTTGCCTCATTGTTTTGTTGACTGTTTCCTTTGCTGTGCAGAAGTTTTCTATCCTGATGAAGTTCCAATACTTCATTTCTGTTTTTGCTTCCTTTGCCTTTGGAGACATGTGTTGAAAGAAGAGGCTATGGCCGATATTGAAGAGGTTACTGCCTATGTTCTCCTCTAGAATTTTGATGGATTCCTGTCTTCACACTGAGGTCTTTCATCCATTTTGAGTTTATCTTTGTGTATGCTGTGAGAGAATGGTCCAGTTTCATTCTTCTATATGTAGCTGTCCAATTTTCCCAGCACCACTTATTAAAGGGACTGTTTTTTTTTTTCCCATTTGGTATTTTTTCCTGCTTTGTCAAAGATTAGTTGACCACAGAGTTGAAGGTCCATTTATGGAGTCTCTGTTCTGTTCCACTGGTCTATGTGTCTGTTTTTGTCCCTATACCATGCTGTCTTAGTGATCACAGCTTTGTAATATAGCTTGAAGTCAGGCAACATGATGCTCCCAGCTTGTTTTTCTTCTTCAATATTCCCTTCACAATTCGAGGTCTTCTGGTTTCATAGAAGTTTTAGGATTGTTTGTTCTAGCTCCCTGAAAAATGCCAGTGGTATTTTAATAAGGGTGGCACCAAAAGTATAGCTTGCTTTGGCTAGGGTAGACATTTTAACAATGCTTATTCTTCTAATCCATGACCATAGAATATTTTGCCACCTTTTTGTATCTTCCTCAATTTCTTTCATAAGTGTTCTGTAGTATAGATCCTTCACTTCTTTGGTTAGGTTTATTCCTAGGTATCTTATGGTTTTTGGTGCTATCATAAATGGGATTGGCTCCTTAATTTCTCTTTCTACAGTTACATTGTTAGTGTATAGAAAAGCAACTGATTTCTGTCCATTGATTTTGTATCCTGCCATATTGCTAAATTGCTGTATGAGTTCCAGTAATTTGAAGGTGGAGTCTTTTGGGTTTTCCACATAAAATATCATGGCATCTGTGGAGAGAGAGTTTGACTACTTCTTTGCCTATTTGGTTGCCTTTTATTTCTTTTTGTTGTCTGATTGCTAATGCTAGGACTTCTAGCACTATGTTGAACAACAGTGGTGAGAGTGGGCATCCCTGTCATGTTCCTGACCTTAAAGGAAAACTCTCAGCTTTTCCTCATTGATAATGATATTTGCTGTGGGCTTTTTATAGATGGTTTTTATGACACTGAGGAATGTTCCCTCTATCCCTATACTCTGAAGAGTTTTAATCAGGAACGGATGTTGTATTTTGTCAAATGCTTTTTTACATCAATTGAGAGGATCATATGGTCCTGAATGAGTTAGTTTTAAATGGAATTATAGAAATTGCAATAAGATTTCAAATTCAGCTAATCTTTAGGTCAGTTAGAAAGAGTTCAGATAGGAGGAGAGAGTCTTACTCCTGTTCCTCTGAAGTCTCACAGCTTTACACAGTCAGCCCCTAAATCACTGCAGAGTAGGGAGAGTTCACACCTTCAGACCTCCACTCAAATTTGAAAATATCTTGGTGGTGGTATTAAAGAGGGCACATTTTGCATGGAGTACTGGGTGTGGTGTGTAAACAATGAATCTTGAAACACCAAAAAAATAAAATTAAATTTAAAAAAAAAAGAAGAGTCAAATAATTTATAATAAATCTGTGTTTCAGAATGTCATTAAGAAAAATAATATTTTTTTAAGGAATGTAAAACCAGAGGTGTTTCTCAAGAAAGATACAAATAGTATGGTCTCCAATATATAAAATGTGATACATATTCACATGTAATTATTTTTATAATCAAGAAGAAACTGAGGATTTTGAAAAAGACTACAGAAGTTTAGATGTAAACTCCCTACTTTAGCATAGGAAAGAAGGCTATTTTGTCCCCTGGACTAGAGTTAATTTAAAAAAACAGAAGTTTTTGAAAGGGAGAAACATATAAATAGCTTATTCCTATGGGGATAGTATTTTTAGCATCATTTTTGTGCTTCGTACATCTTCCTGACTCCAAAACACTGGAAGCAGGGTGATGTCAGGTTTTGCAGCAGTTGCTGTAGAGACATCTATTCCAGAATTTCCCAAGTGGATTCTGTATGGCATCTGTTCTAAGTACATTATGCATGTTGGTTGGAAAAGTGGGGTTCCATAACAAATGAGTTTGGGTAGTAATACCAAATCTCATTGACTCTAACACACTATTTATTGTGATATAATTATTGATCCCAAGATTACAACACATGGGGAATCTAACATTCTCATAAAACTAAGGCAACAAAGGGCTGAATCCTTAGTATAAAACTAAAGGAAGAACAAATCTTTGTGCTCAAAGGGAACGCCTATGTGATCCATGGCACTAGCTCAAAAGAAAAGACAAAAAATTTCTCCTGAAAATTTAAACCATAAATGGTATTCACCAGAGTTTGCAATTCAAGTTCAAAAAATATCCTGGAACAGAGAAAGAGGTCACAGGTAGGCAGTATCCCCAGAAAACTGGTAGAAGCCATAGAAATGCTCTCTGAAAAAAAAGTGACTTCAGAAGTGATGTCATCAAGATGGTAATGCAGGTCATCCCTGGCTTCAGTCTGCCTCACAAGAACACCAACAAGCAACCACCTACAGACTGGATTCCATTGTGAAAATCCCAGAACCAGAGCCTGAAACTAAAGCACAGAGACTGAGAAGGACACATTAGAAGGACAACAGGAGCAGCTTCACTCTGACCACATCCCCCTCCCCAAGGCTGGCATAGTGCCTCACCAAGATGGCCCTTTGGGTCTGTGGTTTCTCCAGTGAGAAAAGGAGAACTAAACCAAGGTAGACATCTAGCTCTTCCAGCATTGCAGGACACTTTCCGGGAGCCCTACTCAGGTCCTGTCTCATGGGGATCACTGGGGGAATCTGCAGGGCTCCACCACTGAGGATCAGATAGAGATGGAGATAGGAGGTGAGGTGTACAGCAACCAGCACTCAAATCTTAATGGACCTCACTCCTACTGGCAGCAGCATGGGAGCAGAGATTCCTACTGGGGGTTCTACCAACCTGCATAGCCAAGTCAGTGGCTATGTCTGGTTGGGAGCTTGATAGGCAGTTCTGCCTGATTTGGGTACCCAACCAAAGAGATGTATTTACTCCCATCCTATGATCCCACCTAGGCAGAGAAGAAAATTTACAGCTCCACCCAACTGCTGAGTATCACCTCCAACCCCACCCAACCAGAGACCCCAGATAGCCACAGAGCTCATCCTACAGCCCTATTATGCAGGGACCCAAACCAGCAGCCCCACCTTATGGTTAAAGTATAGTCTCTGGCTCCACAAAACCAGGGGCCCTGAACAGTAGCCTGGACAGACTCAAAGCACAGTCTATGGTACCACCCAATCAGGGAACCCAGCCTACAGTTCTACCCTACAGCAGAGTTCAGCCTACAGAACTGCCAATTGTAAAACACAGCCTGTAGCCCCATCTAGTCAGGGACCCCAGCCAGTCATGGAGCATAGCCTGTAGTCCTACCTGATGAGGGAGCCCAGACAGTGACCCAGCCCAACTTTAGGGGCATATATTATGGTCCTGCCTGATCATAAGGCATAGGCTGGGTCCCACCTAATCACAAAGCCCTGTCTACAACCCTGCATGAACACAAAGTCTAGCCAGTCGCACCATCTGGTCAGGGAGCTCAGCCTGACACCTTATTCAACTGTGAGCAATTGCAGATCCTAGTCCATAGCCCTGCCCCTTCACGGAACCCACCCAGGATCAGTCTCTCTGATCTCAGAGCACAAGCAGTGGCTTTACCCAACTACAGATCCTGTGGGAAGCCCCACCTACCCATAAATGTTGCCACCTAACCAATCTAGTACTCCAATGGAGGTGAGCTGTCCTTCCCTACTGAAGGAAACCTACAAAGTCTGGAATTAGACACCACTTACTCAAATATGCAAATATAAACTCCAAGAGTCAAGGGCCATGAAGAATCAGGTAAAATAACACTACCAAAGGAAATGAATAAAGTGGCAATAATTGAATATAAAGAAATGGAAATCTATGGACCAAAAAAAAAAAAAAAATCAGAATAATCCTCTTAAAGAAGGTCAGTGTAGGGACACCTGGGTGGCTCAGTGGGTTAAAGCCTCTGCCTTCGACTCAGGTCATGATCCCAGGGTCCTGGGATCAAGCCCCACAGAGCTTCCACATCTCTCGCCCTCTCTCTCTCTCTCTCTCTCTCTCTCTCTGCCTACTTGTGATCTCTGCCTGTCAAATAAATAAATAAAATCTTTAAAAAAAAGAAGGAGGTCAGTGTACTAGAAGAACACACAGATAATTAAATGAAATTAGGAAAATAATGTATAAACAAAATGAGAAGTTCAGCAAAGAAATAGAAATCATCAAAACAAACAGAATCCTAGCCTGAAGAATATAGATTGACCTGAAGAATTTAATAGAGGACACCAATAACAGACTCAACCAAGCAGAAGAAAGAATCAGTAAACCTGAACATGGATCACCTCACATTTCTCAGTCAAACGGAAAGTAGAATAGTGGTTTCCTGTGGCTGGAGGAAGGAATAAAGAGGAAGTTGTTTTTCAATGGGTAGAGGGTGTAGGGTAGAAGAAAAAATTCTGGAGATCCAATGCACAACAATGTGAATGTTCCTAATACCATTGAATTGTACACTTAAGAATGGCTAGGACATTAAACTTTATGTTATGTGTCTGAACACAATTAAATTTTTTAAAAGTACTTTAAAAATAGCTGATATAGACCATGATTATAAAACCTACCTCATATGGTTATTGTAAATATTGAGTGAATACAGGCAAAATATTTAGACAATGCCTGGCACACAGTAAGTTCTACATAAGTGTTAGTTATAATTGCAATTTGTTTTATCCCTACTTGTTGGTGTCAATGATATAATGGGTTTACCTAGAAGATGACACTATAAGATTGATGTCATTACATGGGAATTGTCACTGACTTACTGCTTTTTCCTCTCCAACAGAAGATGACAAATTACTACTTGCCATTTTCCTGACAAGCTCATCTACTTCTCTGACAAGTCTGGAAATCAAATCTTAACTTCTCCACAGTATGGATAGCTCTTAAAATTTGTGGGATCACACTTCATCACGGCCATCAAGAATGCATCCCTGGGGTGCCTGAGTGGCTCAGTGGGTTAAAGCCTCTGCCTTTGGCTCAGGTCATGATCCCAGGGTCCTGGGATTGAGCCCGCATCGAGCTTTCTGCTCAGCAGGGAGCCTGCTTCCTCCTATCTCTCTGCCTGCTTCTCTGCCTACTTGTAATGTCCGTCTGTTAAATAAATAAAATCTTAAAAAAAAATTTTTTTTAAATAAAAAAGAGAAAAAAGAAATCATTAAAAAAAAAAAAAGAATGCATCCCTTAGGGCGCCTGGGTGTCTCAGTGGGTTAAAGCCTCTGCCTTAGGCTCAGGTCATGATCTCCAGGTCCTGAAATCAAGTCCTGCATCGGGCTCTCTGCTCAGCAGGGAACCCGTTTCCTTCTCTCTCTCTCTCTCTCTCTCTCTCTCTCTGCCTGCGTCTCTGCCTGTTTGTGATCTCTCTGTCAAATAAATAAATAAAATCTTAAAAAAAAAAAAAAAGAATGCATCCCTTAGACATCTTTACCATGCTAAGCCCCAGCCAAGCCCCACAAGTACCATGTGTCACCATGGTCTGACACATACCATGGGTTTAATAAATATTCATCCAATGAACCAAAGTCTTAAATAGTGGAACCGAGGGATCCTGTTCAGTAATTATAAACTGGAATCCCAGTTTGATCAAATAATCATAAAAATTAGAGCCCAAACGATAACAGTCCAGGACTCCTCCTCCATAGCTCAATTGGTTTTAGGTGGTGATTGCTCTTCTGCCTGAAGAGGATTTGCCCTGCCCAATTTAAATCAACCAAGATCCAGGAAAAACAAAATAAAACTGAAAATTTAGCTACTGTGTAGCTGACTGGCCTTCTGTGTTCTTTCCTGTGCTGGTGAGTTGGGCTGGAAATCTACTCTATATTTTCCCTATAGTAAAGAAATATATGAATAATTAAGAAGTACATCATTTGTGGTCCAATTAACTACCGTATAAACACAATACAACACATACAAAAAACATCACTCTGTATTCTGATATCAAAGCATAATCACATTGGGATCTTGAGGCACAAGCCCCTTTCCCACAGGGAAAGCTGTACACATGTACACATTTACACAGAGGGTCAGGCAGGACTGACAGTAGTCTAATAAAGATGGTGTAACAAACCAGAGATTTCAGTGTGATAAATGAAGGGAGGGCGGGAGGGAGGAAGGAAGGAAGCAAGCTAAGTTGAACCAACCATTTAAGAAACCTAATCATAGACTGGTGGTATGTCTTACAACTAGATTTAAGCGTTAGGTACTCATGTCTTTGGAATGATCACTGTTCTCCCATGGTGTTCTCTCTTAAAAGGTAAATACCAGTGAGAAGATTGGAAAGCTAGTTGCTTAACATCTGATGCTGGCCAGTTTTATCAGATCTTAAAAGCAGAGGAGAAAATCACCTAAATGTAAAGGTTATAAGTCACTGAATGTTAGTTTCCAACTTCACAGTTTAACAACAACAACAACAACAACAAAAACAAAACAAAAAAAAACCTTGGCACCAAACCTACTATCCAAGCTCTATGTGTCTGTAAATAAAGATCATTGGCCACTCTTCTGTGTCTTGAGAGATCTAAATGAGAGTCTAGGTGTCCCTTCATAGTTCTGTGATTTTTCAAAAGCCCCAAATCTTTGCACTATGAAAATCGTGATTCTTGTAAGGACTGCTTAATTAATAGCCTGCTTCATTTTTATGTGGAGGAAAAGCCCATTCTCATTCTCACATTTGTTTTTATTGGACAAGGTGAGATTATAAGCAGGTAAGTCCCCCCTCAGCCTTCCCTGAAGTAATGCTAATACTTCTTTCTGAGAAACCAAATCAAGACTTTTGCTTTACTTCAGTGTCTGGAGTTTACAAAATATGTCAACAAAAATATCAACATAGTCTGCTTTTAATTCCGGGCATATTATCCTTAAAAGAAAACATTAGGAATGAGTATAGGTGTTCTCATTTTAAGACATCTCAACCTCTCGGATAAAGGGAAAAACACACAACATCTATATTCATTACAAAAATTATTCACTAATCTCCCCTGGCACACTTAAAATAACATAAAATGTTATAATTTAATTCATACTCCATTGTTTTGGAATAAAATGACTGAAAAAAATAGTTTTATGCATATCATAGAAACAAATGATTAAATCCAAGACAAAGGAAGAACAGTAGAAGAACTCTCTCATGAGAGTTATGGTTACCATGTCATTCTCTTTTTCTCTCTTTCTCTTTTCTTTCTTAGAACTATACTCAGATGCTATTAGCCTGACATTTCACAGTTGATACCTAGGGTCAAAACTTTCCTGGTATCCAGATATGGGGTGAAATAACTAACTATCTTTTAAAATGGCTATTAATAGATAGAAAAATAGAATCCTAACTTATGAACTGCTAATTTTTCTTCCTTGTCACCAACATCATCTATTGTATCACCATTATCTATTTTATCAATTTTTATCTGATGAAATGCTATCAAAATATCCCTGATGTCAAGGTATCAATTATTTCTCCTGAATTTAAAACATATTTACTCTCAGCCCATACACAGTTTGTATGTTGGGTGAGTGACCATCTTCCCAGAAATACATCAACATCTCTTGTTAGTGTTTCTTAGGCTTCTGTCCTGAATGAAAGCTCCACACCAAGATTACCTGTCATCCTACAAAATATTTCAATAAAAATTTAAACCCCACAGGATGAAAATTCATTGGTTACCTAAATAAATAAAAATATATAAATAAAATTCCAGTGAGGAAGTGGTGATGCAACATGGGGGCTTAAGTGGGTAGGAGAAGAATAAATGAAAGAAGATGGGATTGGGAGGGAGACAAACCATAAGTGACTCTTAATCTCACAAAACAAACTGAGGGTTGCTGGGGGGAGGGGGTTTGGGAGAAGGGGGTGGTATTATGGACATTGGGGAGGGTATGTGTTTTGGTGAGTGCTGTGAAGTGTGTAAACCTGGTGATTCACAGACCTGTACCCCTGGGGATAAAAATATATGTTTATAAAAAATAAAAAAAATTATAAAAAAAAAGTATATTCTTTTTGTGTTTCAAGATCAAATCCACTATAGTTTCATAACTACCATACATACTATGAGACATACAAAAATGCTACTTTTTAATAAAGAGCCATGAAGAATAGCCATCTGCAATTCAGGGGGACCTAATAAAAGAAAGGAAAGCACTTATTTTTACCCACCTGGGCTGAGAAACCACAGAAGAAACCAAACCAGAAATGTACAAGTGTGAATGCAAAATTCTTATAGAAGAAATAGCCTAAGAATTTGCACATTCGGAAATAGGACCACCTTCCATGAACAAGAAGAAGCCTTTGGAGGTATCTAAATTGTGCAAATGAATAGTCACTGGCTAAGACGGCCTGCAGTCCTTCCTGGCCGCTGATGCCAACGCCAATGTGAGCACCTACGAAGGAAGAGAGGAATGCTTTCATTCCCTAAACAAAGATACAATCTCTTTTAAGTCATTATTTATCTATAGAAATCTTATAGCTATAGCATTTATAATTGTTTGTGTGTATTATCTTATGAAATATCATTAGTAAGGTATTTATCCTAGTTTTCCAAAAGAGAAAACTGGCCCCCAAATTTCATTAATTTGCATAAGGTTTTACGATTTGTAAGTGGCAAAGCTGGGACTAACCCCAAATGTCAGGACTGCGGATCCAGTAGTTCGTTCCTTACACCATAGCTAGTTACCATATAATACAAGGTCATCAATATTCCTTTTTAGTCTAAAAATACACAGATGAATTAATTAAAGACAAAGGTTCTTTTATGAATGCTAATAATGCCAAATGTATTAGACCCAGGAATTATTGATTTTAGAACCAATGGTAAAATTAAATTACAGTGTAGTCTCCATTGCATCTTGCCAGATGTTGAACCCCAGGACTCTGGTCTACAGCAAACCCTACTGAGTGAATATCCTCTTACTTTTGATCATGCTGACATCATTGGCTCCATCGCCTATGGCCAAAGTGACAGCATTCCTGTAGTTCCTCACCAGCTCCACTACTTGGGCTTTCTGGAGTGGAGTGACTCGGCAGCAAACCACAGTCTTACACATGCAGGCGAGTTCTAGGAGATCGTTTTTGACATCACTTTCTAGGGCGTGGGCCTATATTAGTAAAAAGAAAGAAAATCCAGATTACAAGAAGACCTAATCAATGAGAGATGTCATTCGGGAAACAGAATTCTTGTTTCTCAACTGATCTCTTTTCTAAACAGTTTAATTCATTTCAACAAGTTACTGTCAATCCAGAGTCACATAAACAACTAACTAAAGAAGTGAGCACTAAACTCGTACTAAGTGTCAAGGAAATTTAGAATAAAAATAAAATGACACAGAGCCCTTGGGTGTCCTCTATGACACATTATCACGCTGTATGGGTAAGATACAACTCAAGAACAGAAAAGTTCCAGAATCTGCTAAAATAAAGAAAAGCAACAGCCAGAACTTGTCCACCATTTCACCAAGTTCAGAATGAACTACAAAATGATGGGGACTTCTTTGTTCTATGTGATGGAACTTTTGTTTCCTTTGCATTGTTGTTTTGTATGTTTAGTGTTTGTTGTTGTGGTTGGTGGGGCAAATGAAAAGCAGATGACCTGGAGAT
The DNA here is from genome assembly GCF_022355385.1 of Mustela nigripes. Taxonomy (NCBI): domain Eukaryota; kingdom Metazoa; phylum Chordata; class Mammalia; order Carnivora; family Mustelidae; genus Mustela; species Mustela nigripes. The sequence goes on from NC_081569.1 coordinate 67,860,990, forward strand.
TAGCTTTTGAAAAACAAAGTGACTGAAATGGAGAGAGGCCTGTGCAAGAGGGGGGCTTGCATGCAACCTGCATCTCAGGGTTCCCAACCGATTCCAGCCTTGTTCCTCTCAAAATATGCCAAGAAATGACTGAAAAATAGAGCATAATCCTTTGTGGTTAACTGTGCAATTTGCTTTCTAGAAGACATCCCACTGTACATTATTTAATAAACACATTAGAAGGAAAGCAATCCACCTGAACTTTGAGTCTTCAGTGTCTCTGAATCAATCTCTAGCAAGATATTCACAACCTATCATAATGTGACCCCTATATTCCTATATGGCTATGGTCTTCTACCAACACCTTTAAGTTTACTTTGTACTCTCATCATGCCAAATTGCTTGTTTCCATAATGTGATAGGTTCTTTCTTGACTCTATGCCTTTGTACTTGCTACTTCTGTGGCTGGAAACATCACTTCCTCCAGGAAGTCTTCCCTGACTTCCACACAAGAGCCTAGATGTGTGTGCCTCTATACTCCCAAAGCCCTTTGTTCATTCCTCTATATAGTATTTGTCATACTACTGTGAGATTAGCTTTCCCACTAGACCGCAATCCCTAAAATAAGAACCATGTTCTAGTCATATCCTTATCCTCAGGCTCCAGCATCTTGACCTGGGCATGTAATAAGTGTTAATGGTATCAATGAAAGGATGGGTGAATGAATGTAAAACATGACTCTGATGTAGAAAATTCTTATGTCAAGGCCCGTGATGCCTGGGGGAAACAGTGAATTAGCTTTCTCAAATATAATCGCCCTTTCTGAAAAAGAAAGCATGTAACTAGTTGTCTTGCTTAGAATGGTCCCCTTTTCTCTTTCTTCCTTATTATCAATAAGAAAATATCTAAACTCGGACTCTGATAAAGGACTCAATTACTTTCTGCAAAGCATTGAAATGTGAAGCAAACTAGAATCATGATTTGATTAAAAAAAAAGCTTCTGACCATACCAGCAGAAATGTGGTCAATTCTCCTTAAATGAAAAATAGTATTTCATGGTTTCATAAGTTTCAGGCTTTGAAGCCGAAAGGGCTCTTGAAGAGCATCAATCTTAGCTCTTTCTTTCAAATGATTTACAGACAAAGAAAAAATAGCATATATTATCACCTGAGTACTCTAACTCACCACACACTGGCTTCTTTGAGCCTGAGGGAAAGTCAAAGCTCAACTCATTAGAAACCTTTCCATATCCTAGTCTTCTAGTCCCTGGGCAATTCAGCTTGGAGGGCACCAGCTTTAAGTCCCAGTTGACAGGCTTATAATTTTCAGTTCCTGCTCATTTGTGCAAAGGAGAAGTTTGTGTCATCTGGACAAGCTTTCGACTGAGCTTGGCCTGCAGCTGAGCTCTGTAACTTTCCATGGTGTAGAAGGCAACACATCATTACGTCTGGAATCCAGCTGGATAATACCCTAAGCACTAAGAGCTAACAGACAGCTGATCACAAGGGGGAAAATACAATATACTCATATCCAACTTCTTTTGTCCTCTAAGAAACTATCTACAAGAAGGCACATTTATTTTTCAAACTCCAAAAGTGAAAAATGATCATCAAAGCTAGGGAAAGATGTGAGATTAGCTCTTTGTGCATATAAATGATAATTTCACTGGAGTGCAATCAGAGCTTTTGTTTTTTAAATTAGAAACTCAGAGAAGTGTTTTGATATTTGTTCAAGATTTGGAACCTGAACTACATTAAAAGCACAATGCAAGTTTATTCTATTACGACAAGAACCAGATTTCCTAATCAAAGCAAATTGTTTGGCATTGCTGTAAAATACTGCTATTTAGAAAAACCACCAGAGGTATCTTAATGGCAATAATTTGGTGTGGTAATTATATGAAGATCAGGTTGTGCTCTGCCAAATCATAAACATCAGCAAGAACAATAATTGCAACAGTTGCATTATTTTAATTAAATAACAGGGAGCTGTGACACTCTCCCTTAGAAAGTACTTAAACAATACTGCTAAATGGTCTACAGTCATTTAGACAAGATTGATATTCTGTGAACACAGTATTTCTTTGGATCCTCCCTTTCACTGTGGTGGTTCAAGCAATAATGTATGAAATATATATCAGAAGCTTCCTTTTCTCTTGCAAACAGGAAATCATTATGTATACCCTGTTTCTAGTGGTATCATTTGTTTGGAAAATACAAAAGGCGATCTCATTATGACAGCACAAAAGAGACAATTATTGGGATAAAGAAAAAGAAAGAACAAAAGCCTTAAGCAAACTCACCAAACTGTGGCCATTTATGATTAAGGCATAATCTCCTGTTATGGTTTCTTCTACAACTGAGTCCAGCTCCAGCTGCTGTTTTTCAAAAACTACATGGCCGTTGGAAGAACTTCTGTTTTGTCCAAACAAATTTTCCTTTGCTTTTCTTGAAGGCAGGGGGAGAGAAACAAATCATAACAAGTACACAGAGCATACCTATTACACTAACAAGAGACTGACCTAGAGGTAAATTCATTTCGTCACTATTCGGATAGACAACGGCATAAGATTTGGTTACAATAAAGCAAGCCGGATGGTTCTTTGTGATGGGGAGACCATAGCAAGTTTGTAAATTTCAGGAAGTAGGGAAGTAAAACGTAATGAAAACAGAATCATTTGGAATTTTTACAATTACCTTAAATCTAAATTACTATCTCGAGTTGGGCTGAAGCTAGGTTCTCTCGATACATTTGGCATATAAGGGTGTCTGAGCTTCAGGGGCTTTAGAACCACTGGTCTGGTGTGCAATATTGTTAAATATTGAAAAGTGAAAAACTAAAGACAATTGATGAGATCGTCTAGGAATTCCAGAACATCAATATATAAAAGAAATTCATTCATTCACAGAACAAGGTCATATGATCTGGCTGAAATCAGCAGTCTTTAAAGAAGCACATTTTCTAAAAATGTGACAACAAAACTAAATGATGGCATTTACTGAATCATAGTCATTAGAATATAATGGACTGTTTTAAGTGAAAATTGAACTCATCGGCTCACACAATACAGTAAATCTTCTCGGAAAGCAAATACGGACACCAAGAGTAGAGGGTCTTTCCAAATGGAAATTCCTTCCAATGCCCCAGATCTAATTAGCAGTAGAAATGTCCTCCTCATACCCATCCATGTCTTCTACTTAAGAGGAAGATTGTATGGTCACTTAACATGCTTAGAAGAGGCATTTTACTCTTCTCTTCAAAATGGAAAAATAATGCCTTTAATGGAAGGGAAAAGTCCTCTCTGAGGACCCTCAGATGACAGGCTTTGAAGTAACATAAAGGCAAGCTAACACAACTCCAGAACTTTCAACCACAACCATGGCAAATGCTCCCCAAAGATGAGTGGCAAAGCCAGCCACCCTACGGTAGGCCAAAATTGCACCCACAAAATGAGTGCCCTGGAGAAAATGGGGAGTGAGGGGCCAGGAAATGGAGGTTTTGGCCTACAGCAAAATGAAATGGTTCCCCAAAGGCTCATCCTATATAGAAAATATTTATAAAAATGGTTTTATGATGTAGAAAGAAGAGAATGTTCACTGTACAAAAACAACTATTTTAGCCCTCAGCTTTCTATTTGAAAATGTAACACTGATTGTTTACAAGTAAAGTCTAAAAAAACCCAAAAAACAAAAAACCCACAACACACACACAAAACACCCTTATCTTCTGGCTCAACATCTCCTTCTGCTGTCCAGGACCAAAAGCACAGCCTGCATTTAAAGAACCCAAGGAACCCAGAGATTACATGACCCTGGCTCCAAGAATGACATCATGCACTTAACAATCAGTCTGCAGAATCAAAGAAAAAGATTTACAAATTCAGAGTGTTACGTGTGAAATTTAGGGAGTTAAGGTGGGGGAAGGGGTGAAGAACAGACATGAAAAATCATTGTTTAGTAGGAGAATCAGACTTCTACATCAGATAACCATGTCAAGGAGTCCTCCTAACAGTCATGAAAATTTACTGTCCCATATAATGAAGAAAGCTAGAGAAACAAGCTCCTCAGAAGCGAACATTTCTCTGACAATGTTGCAGAACTCATAAATTGGGTCTTAAGGAAGCACCAAAGGGCAAACATCTCCCGAGGTTTCCTTTTTAGTAAAGTTCTCACTTGCTGTATAAATGACTCAATCTCTGTTTTCCCCCCAGAGAATAAAAACATTCCAAAGAAGGGTGAAGTTCATGAAAGTATTGGCTGAAATTCTATTTACTTAGGATTTTTTTTCCCCCTAAACTGTCTTCCTAACATCTCCAGGCAGAAAAGAGACAGTTTTTCGGGCTCGGCTTGAATTCTCACTATGTTCCCTCCACAGAGGCCAACCCCAGACAGAGCTCACACATTTTCAGACCTCTGACCATGCTTTATAGCTATCATTTCTTTCTCTTCCTGGAACTTAGGTCTTAAAACACTAGCTGGTTCTCAAAAACAAAAAACAAAAAAAACAATTTATTAGGAAGGGAAAAACTAACTACACGTGACTCCCTTTATTGAACAGGAACTATACATTTCTGCAGGCATAACACACAATGCTTAACCACAGAACACAAATAACAAATGGTAAAACAAAAGGAGGCCTGTGTTTAAAAAAAAAAGTCTGTGTTTTCCCAAGCTGTGTTATGAAGGGCAGAGTCTATTAGAATGCTGGCATGCAGATATACATTAGCGGCTGAGGTGACTGTGGCATTCAAGGTCTGGTGTCACCACAAACACAGCAGACCACAGCTGGGTACATGCTGGCTTGCATATACTCTATAAAGAAAAGGGATGGCATGCTCTTAAGGCACTCTGGGTTCAAACATGACATGTTGGGAAATGAACTGAAACCATGGCATCATGTTTAAAAGAAGACAATCCTGACTTCGATATAAGAGCACTGAGCTTGGAACCTGGAGAGCTGGGCTCAGGCTCGAAGCCTTGCCTCGACATCTCATTTGCCCACAGCTAGGTGATCTGACCTCTAGCCACTCGACAAGTCAGTTATAGACCCAGCATAAAACCCAGGTCATCAAATTCCTAGTTCACAGTCTGCTGCACTAAACTGGTTGACGTAGAGTCAGGCACAGGCTGCCAGGGGAACACGTATGGGACAGTATCACACTGCCAACAGCAGAGAAAGGGAGGAAATCCATGACATTTTTATTTTAAGCCCCAGTTCCATCCCTTACCAACCATGTGATCTATAAGACACTCAACCTCTAAACCTATGTTGTTGTTCTGTTTTTAAAGATTTATTTATTTATTTATTTATTTATTTATTTATTTATTTGACAGACAGAGATCACAAGTAGGCAGAGAGGCAGACAGAGAGGGAGGGGGAAGCAGGCTCCCCACCAAGCAGAGAGCCTGATGCGGGACTTGATCCCAGGACCCTGAGATCATGACCTGAGCCAAAGGCAGAGGCCTAACCCACTGAGCCACCCAGGCGCCCTTAAACCTGTTTGGTTTTTTTTTTTTGAAATTAGGCAAATGAGACTTTCCCATCAGGCTGGTTGATAATAGCTAAGAAAATGTGGGTTGCTGCACCAGTATGGATTAAAACATTGCCAAGATTTCTTAGTACTCTAAAATGTTATGGTTTATGATAGAAACCTGACCTACTAAAACATTTTGCCTGGGTGACTAGCAGCTGGAACTGTGGAACGAGATGCATGTTGTTTGGCCTACACAGTGTTTTTAAAAATCTGTGTAAATTGATGGACATCATGATATTCACCTTCACCAAAGGCTCCACAACTCCCTCATGTCTCCTATATAGCACAACTGTTACCTGCCTGTTTCTGGAGCCCTTTGCATTTGAGAACTCTGCTCATTCAAACAAGTAACTTTCTATTAAGTGGTCCTTAAAAAAAGTACAACATGTATTTTCCTGATTAAAGAAGAAATATCAATTCCTAGGTATACCACCAGAGTGTTATTCAGAAGCAGTACAGTCACTCATAGTTTAATTAGTTATAGGACCTGAATTTCTCCAACAAAACATGGGACCAATACAACAAAAATGAAACATGGAGTGAGTGTGCCTGTCAGCCCAAGAAAAATTACATTCCCAGGCTATCTTCCTTTGGGCAGAAGACATATGTATTGGTAAAATGTAATCAATGTAGTAATCTTCTGAAAAACCATAGCAGGGTTTAATTGTAGGTTTATGAGCATGTCTTTAATACTAAAACAGCTATGAGGCCAAAGGAACCCAGGACTCAAAGTCCCTAAAACAGTTTCATGACATTAAATTTGAAACAAGCCATATTCATGATATGCATAAAAATTATATATCCATGTTTATAAAATAATCTAAACACATTTGTTAAGTTTAAATATAACCATTAAATTAACTTCCTTTTAATAGCTACTGTCAATTGGATCCTGGGTTTTTTGATGCATTTTTTGTGTTGTTTTTGCATAAACTTCCACTAAACCCAAAAACATAACACAAGAAAACTGAATGATGCAATTCATGATTTTAATATTTCATTCCCCAAACTATGTGTTTAGATATAAGTAGCCCAGATGAGGATTAGAAAGAACACCTTTGGCAATAACTTTTCTTGGATGCTCTGTTTCCCCCAGTCCTAAGTAAATGCATACTATAAATGTATTCATTCCTTTTATATAAAATTTCTACCACACATTGTCTGGTAGACTCAGAGAATGGTGTTACCTTCAAGTCTGGGTTAAAATGAACATTATTTGCTAGCCAGTTAAGCAAGATGGCCTCAAGGGTCCTGAAATAATGAGTCTAGACAGAAATTCCTTATTTTTCCCTTTGAATATTTTTCTTCTCAGTAAAAACTTTTGGCTTTTCCTCCCAACTATGAAAATATTGCCTGAACACTATTACAATTTCAAATAATGTAAAGACCCATAAAGACCAAAGTAAACATGATCCGTAATTCTAACACTCAGAGAGAACCACTGCACATGTCCTACAGAACTTGATGGGTAGGTAAAGGACAGATATTCATATAGATGCATAGTGTTTTATATATATAAGCATATATATATAGAGAGAGAGAGAGATTGAGAGAGAGAGAGAGAGAGAGAGTGTGTGTGTGTGTGTGTGTATTCTGGGCTATGAAAGACAAGCTAGAAATGACAGACTCCTACCTCTCTTCACATCCAAATTCTGAATCCTATCCATTCTACCTCCAAAAGAGTTGTCAGTTTCATTTTACTCTTTTGGCCTCACTGCCTTAGTTCAACCTCATCATCTCTAACTTGGGTGTTCCAACATCTTCCTGATGCAACTCCCCAAACCATTCATTTTCCCATCAAACATACCCCATCTATCCTATCACTGGAGTGTGACTTCGTAAACGTAGAACTGGGTTTGTTACTCATCTGCTTAGAAGCCATTCACATCCACCCAGTAACTTTAATATGAAGTATAAGCACTTCCACTTGCCAATCAATCACCAATCTGACTCTGAAAAAATGGTCCTCACCCTTAGTTCTAACATATACTCTAGCTAATGGAATATTGCTTCTAGAATAGAACATGAGGGGCACCTGGGTGGTTCAGTGGGTTAAGCCACTGCCTTCAGGATCCCAGAGTCCTGGGATTGAGTCCCATACTGAGCTTCCCCTGCCCTGCAGGGGGCCTTCTTCTCCCGCTCCTTCTGCCTGCCACTCCCCCTGCTTGTGCTCATTCTTTCTCTCTGTCAAAAAAATAAATAAAATATCTCTTAAAAATAGAACATGATTTCCTTCCTGTTTCTATGCCTTCAAGTGTGCTGTTCCATCAACCTGCAATAACCTTATCCAATGTAACCAATTGAGGAAGAGATCCACTAAGGTTGTAATAGAGGTCAGAGTGTTGTTTTCAATATCCTAAGAAGGTTAATAAAAAATGTAGATTGCTCTATGATAAGAACATAGAGACTCACCACTTTGTCTTAACTTTTGTGTTATTTTTAGCTGCCATTACATCAACTGGGTATAGAAATCTGCTCTATCATGCGGTTAGCAGCTGATTGATTGCCTATGCCTTTGCACAATACATAATGGGAACTCTAATTAATTACAACTGATATAATTTTATTATTATTTATATAATTTTAATATAGACTCCATAGGATCTATTGGGGAAATCTTAATAAAAGTAGTCCCTGCTGTGGGAACAATGGCTGAAGAAAAGAGATAAAGGGGAATGGAGGAAGTGAAAAGAGAGGGGGAAGGCAAGAAAGAAGGGTGCTAGCTCAATAGCACAAATTACATTCCAGCCTCTTTTAATCTCCTGAATAAAATAATCTTCGGAGAAGATATTTGTATATTTTCCCATTTACAGATGAGGAAACAAGTCAAAGAGAGGCTGAACAGAATATTTACAGTAATTCAGCCTGCCAGTGAGTATGAAGCCAAAATCCAAACTTTGGTCCAGCTAACATGAGCTCCATACCTTCCCTCTTCCATCTGCTGTCTTTCCCTGGAATTTATTCTGCTCTTATCACTACTCCTGTGTGTGTTGACCTCAAGGGAAGCAATAAGGTGCCTCAAAAATTACAATTCTTATGTCAATCTTTTTTTTTATTGTGTTATGTTAGTCACCATAAACTATATTAATCATTTAAAGGGAGTAAAAACACATCAAACATGTTTAGAGACACACGTGGCAAGTGATTCGGTGCATAGGCTCTGGGACCAGGCTATCTTCAAATACCAGCTGAACCACTAGCCAGTTATGAAACTTCAGGCATGTTATTTATCTTATCTATGGCTCAAATTCTTGATCTATAAAATAAGGAAAATGATAATGCTTAACACTGCTTTGGGAATGAAATATAATACATGTATCCTGCTTATAATCGTTCCACCAGCACTGGCTCAAAGCATTTAGCACTAGGCACAATACAGTCTAGATCTGCTCACACCCATCTTCCTTCAGCAAGAGTTAACCTCCCCCCCAAATAAAGGTCATTTAAAGAGATTTTCTTTTATTATTATGTTATCTTAGTCACCATACAGTACATTATTAGTATTTGATGTAGTGTTCCAAGATTCATTGTTTGCATATAACACCCAGTGCTCCAAGCAATACATGCCCTCCTTAATACCCATCATTGGGCTAATTCATTCCCCCACACCCCTCACCTCTAAAATCCTCAGTTTGTTTCTCAGAGTCCATAGTCTTTCATGGTTTGTCTTCCCCTCTGATTCTCCCCCCTCTTCATTTTCCCCTTCATTCTCCTAATATCCTCCATAGTATTCCTTATATTCCACAAATCAGTGAAACCATACGATAATTGACTTTCTCGGCTTGACTTATTTCACTCAGCGTAATCTCCTCCAGCCCCATCCACATTGATACAAAAGCTGGATATTCATCCTTTCTGTTGGCAGAGTAATATTCCATTGTGTATATGGACCACATCTTCTTTATCCATTCATCTGTTGAAGAGCATTTTGGCTCTTTCCACAGTTTGGCCTTTGTGGATATTGCTGCTATGCATATTGGGGTGCATATGGTCCTTTTTCACTAAATCTGTATTTTGGGAGTAAATACCAAGTAATGCAATTGCTGGGTCATAGCATAGCTCTATTTTTAATTTTTTGAGGAACCTCCACACCGTTTTCCAAAGTGGCTGTACCAACTTGCATTCCCACCAACAGTGTAAGAGGGTTCCCCTTTCTCCACATGCTCTCTAATATTTGTTGTTTCTTCCATTGTCAATTTTAGCCATTCTAACTGGTATAAGGTGGTATCTCAGTGTGGTTTTGATTTGAATTTCCCCAATGGCTATTGAGGATAAACCTTTTTTCATATATCTGTTAACCATTTGTATGTCTTCATTGGAGAAGTGTCTGTTCATGTCTTCTACCCATTTTTGGACTTGATTATTTGTTTTTGGGGTGTTGAGTTTGAGAAGTTCTTTATAGATCTTGGATACCAGCCCTTTATCTGTAGTGTCATTTGCAAATATCTTCTCCCATTCTGTGGGTTCCCTCATTGTTTTGTTGACTGTTTCCATTGCTTTGCAGAAGCTTTTTATCTTGATGAAGTCCCAAAAGTTCATTTTTGCTTTTGTTTCCTTTGCCTTTGAAAGAAGTTGCTGTGGCCGAGGTTACTGGTTATGCCAGTAACAGAGGTGACTGTCTATGTTCTCCTCTAGGATTTTGATGGACTCCTGTCTCACGTTGAGGTCTTTCATCCATTTTGAGTTTATCTTTGAGTATGATGTAAGAGAATGGTTGCATTTCATTCTTCTGTATATAGCTGTCCAATTTTCCCAGCACCATTTATTGAAGAAACTTTTTCCCATTGGATATTTTTTCCAGCTTTGTCGAAGATTATTTAACCATAGAGTTGAGGGTCCATATCTGGGCTCTCTATTCTGTTCCACTGGTCTACGTGTCTGTTTTTGTGCCAGTACCATGCAGTCTTAAACAATTCATGGAAACTAATGAGAACGAAAACACATCAGTCCAAAACCTATAGGATACTGCAAAGGCAGTCCTAAAGGGGAAATACATAGTCATCTAAGCCTGAGTTAAAAAAAAAAAAAATAGAAAAATCCCAAACACACAAACTATCTTTACACCTTAAAGAACTGGAGAATCAACAACAAATTAAGCCTAACCCATGCACAAGAAAGAAATAATTAAGATCCTAGCAGAGATCAATGAATTAGAAATCAGAAATATGACAGAACACATCCACAAATCTAGAAGCTGGTTCTTTGAAAGAATTAATAAGATTGATAAACCACTGGCCAGACTTACCCAAAAGAAAAAAGAAAGGACCCAATTAATAAAATTATGAACAAAAGGGAAGAGATCATGACTGATACCAAGAAAATAGAAACAAGCACCAGAAATTATTATCACCAACTACATGCCAATAAATTAAGCAACCTAGAAGAAATGGATGCATTCCTAGAAACCTATAAACTTCCAAGACTGAAATAGGAAGAAATTGACAACCTGAATAGACCAATAACCAGTAACAAGATTGAAGCAGTGATCAAAAACCTCCCTAAAAACAAGAGTTCAGGACCTGATGGATTCCCTGGGAAATTCTACCAAACATTCAAAGAAGAAATAATACCTATTCTCCTGAAGCGGTTTCAAAAAACAGAAACAGAAGGGAAACATCCAGACTTTATTCTATGAGGCCAGCTTTACCTTGATCCCCAAACCAGACATAGATCTAATCAAAAAGGAGAATTTCAGACCAATATCCCTCATGAATATGGATGCCAAGATTCTCAATGAGATACCAGCCAATAGAATCCAACAGTACATTAAAGAGATTCTCTTAAAATATTTGTTTTTAATTATTAAACAAATTAAGTTTCCCAATGTATTTGGCAAAGACTTGCAGTCTGTCATAGCTTCCAACCAGCATGCACAGCAGTTTTCTACTGGGAGTAAAAATGTGTGGAAGTTGGGAAACCTGACCTACAAGCAGCAACTGATAGTACCGACAGTTAAGACTTCCTTTCTGTTCAAGGTTCAGGAACAAAAGTGTAATGATGGAGACACATTAAGGAAGCCCATAGTGTTCTATTGTTGTGTTGAGGGGCAGTTAGCCTCATCTAGAATGTAGCAAGTTATAAGCAGTTTGTCTCTAATACAATAATCTGCTTGGCCAGAACCAAAATGGATTGAGCTTAGAGATGCTATTGCAAGCATTAGTAAGCAAATATTGTCATGAGACAGCATTTTTTAAAGGTCTGGGAAAATAATTAAGCAGACTTTTAAAATATACTTCTTAAAATGAAATAGTAAAAAATAAAGAAGAAAATGGACAGATTTTAAGAAACGTTATTTTTCAAAATTTAAGTTTGTCCACTCGTGCCTAATCTCAGCACTTAAATATTTTCCAGTATTTGTAGCGGTTACACATTTTTCACAATATTCTATTTCTCATAAGCATTATACAGCTGGGTTTAACAGGAACTATGTCAAAATACCTACTTTCTTTAATGCTGAAAGACTCTATTCCAACTTTACATGCCATTTCCTGGAACTGTGTTTTCCAAATTTATCTGATCATAATTTCATCTAGGTGTTTATGAAAATACAAGTGCCCATCGCCCATCCCCTAGAGATTCTTAATTTGGGCCAGAATGAAGTTAGGGAATTACTATTTTAAACAAATGCCCTCACTGAATCTGGTCACTCATCATATAGGAGCTACTCACCAATGCATATTTTAAAGGATAATTCAACTTAAATGATTTGAAATCCTTTTCTAAAAATATTTGGAAAATGTTGGAGGCCTGAAGACAGTGTTTCACTACTGATGTCAAACTTACATGAACAGGAGTTTAGGAAACACATGGGAAGAATTCTCTTCCAAAACAAGGCCACAGGAACTATAAAGGGCCTTTTTACTTTCTCCACTATCCATCCCTCCCACTTCCTTTCTTCTTTCCTTCAACACTTACCTGAGTTCTTCTCTGACTTCCACTGCTGTGTTCCCTGCCACAATGAACACGTCGTTCATGTCATCGGTCAGCATATTGCAGGCATAGCCAATGTTGATGGCAGTTTCTGATACAAAAACAAAACCCACATCAGTTAGAATATTACTTAATGACACAAGTACCTTATCCATAAAAGTTTTGAGGCATTACCCCTTAATGTCAGAGAGAGCATGATGAGAGATAAAATCCAAGAAACCCAGAGCTAAATTCAAAGATCCAGATTCCATGATCAAACTTACCCCTTGTTAAAACTGTGGAGAAGTAGCAATATCTATGAATTCTCAGCCTTCTCATCTAGTTCTTTGAAAAAAAACTTCTTGATTCCCCAAATTAGTATTTATGAAAGTACCCTGAGGCCCTGTGATATAGTGAAATGTATAAATAAAAAACTTTTTACCTGAAGTCCCAAATACTGACTTTGGAGAGCTAAAATACTTAATTTAGTTATTATTCGAGCTGATGTGATAGACACATTGAAAACACTCACAATTGGTCAGTTGAACAGCAGAAATATTCTCGTAATAGCTTTATAGTTCTCTCAGGTACAATGCTGCCTTTTTCCCATTAAGCAAATTAAAGTTTGGAATTTGACTATCACCTCAAACACCACCAGGACTGCTGTAACTAGGTAAGTGGACAATTACACAATGTTGAGCAGCTCTTCCTCCACTTCTGTAGAATTGGACACTTGGATAGTTAGGTAGCCCTTCCATCCTCAACAAGGTCATTTGTTTCTCAGTCCATTGGATCATTAGGCTCTTGCCAATTTGTGGGATAATTAGATTTGCCCTAAGTCTGTAGGCGATTGATAAAATCTTAGCATATCCTTTGTATAAGCCACAGAAATGAAAACTAAATAAGAGTAAACCTGTGTATATTCCTAAGTGAAGAGTTATGAACGTACCCTTTGATCAACATCAAACTTAGTGATTTGGCTGAATACCTGGAGGGCGGACTTATCATATCAATGGGCAAATCCTCTGAAGTTCCAAAAAATATGTAAAAAGTAGATAGAATCCTGAAAACGTATGTGTGCTAATTTACTAAATATTCTGGTTTACAGATGACCAAGAATAAAATCACTTTTGTTTTAACCATCACTGCTAGCAATGGATCCAAAATGTACCGATCCCTTTTCCTTCTTAGGAAACACAATACCCTGAACATGATGACTCTTTATCTCTTGACCTGGCGTTATTGTTAAAATGCCAGAATATTTTCCCACCAGTTGATAAACAGCCACTTCCCTGAGTATCCCCAAAGCCTACCTACCATCCTGACCCCATCCCTAATATCCCCAAACCTCCCTACCACCAATAAACTAAAGAAATAGCCCCTGAGATCTCTAATGTCCTACTTCAGTGCTGTGCCTCTCTCTGTCCTGACTGGGGTCAGTGCTCACGTGAAACAATAAACATTTTATAATACCATCGTTGCCTCCAGGTGAAATTACTATATTTAAGAAGCAAGTAAGCTGAAACTCAACTGACTGAAAAGTATACTATAGAAGATAATCCATTAGTTTTTGTTTTTAAATAATAAATTTTTGTAATATATCAGCTTTCCTTTTTGTATTTCAACCTTTCCTATGTGAAGGGCTATGCAAATATCTAATCCATTAAGCTTTCTGGTTAATTAAAATTTTACCAGAGAAATTATTGCCCCCCCCCCTTCAAGACATCATCAACATCCATGTTCAATTTACCTTGTTTGTCTCCTGTTAGGACCCAGATCTTAATATTAGCTAGTGATAAACTTGCAATCGTTTCAGTAACCCCCTCTTGCAACTTATCTTCTACAGCAGTGGCACCTAGTAGCTATATTGAAAAATAGAAAATACCTTATGTTAATGCAGGCAAACAACAACCACAATGTATCTATGGCTTTAAATCACAGAGTTTAGAGGTCAAGGAACATGAACTGAAGATGGAAGTTATGAAGCATTGATATGGCAAGCATCTTATTATATGCAGTGATGGGCTAGGAAGGGCTTCAAGTGGAGGTTCCCAAATCAAGCCTACTGACAGTCACACCAATTAATGACAGGGATCCTGGAGGTCAGAATTTATGATGGGTCTGATATGCTCAGGTAACATATAAGTATAAACCATCATAAGCCATTTGGGCTTCTGAGAACTGAAGACCTCCCCAGCCTCTTCCCCACTTATATCAACATGGAAAGGTCCAAAGGAGAGCCCTAATCTCATATTAAGGATCACAAAAAAGTAAAGCCATTCTCCTAAATTAACACACCAGCAGGTGCCATAAACTAAAAAGTGAAGGGTCTTGCATAATATTTCATCCAGGGATGAATATTACATACTCCTTAGTACCTCACAATTGCTAACCATCCTAACCACTGGGGCCTCAGGGAAGAGCAGTTCATACTCTGGGCAGCACAGAAATCATCAGAACCTCAGAGCCTAGGATGGTTTAGAGCTATAGCTACATTTCATGCAAAGTTTTCCTGCTTAAAAAGGTAGATAATAAAGTAGGGAGAGAAAAAAAACAAAAACAAAAACCAGCCAAAACATAAAATCAAGGACATACCAGAGGCTGACAAAGAATAGAGATGCCACTATCTTCTACTTTGGAGAAATTTCCAATTGTATAATCTACTGCCAATAGAAATAATCCTCTAGGCTCTCTAGGGCCATACATGGCAAACATGAAGCCATTGTATAAAGCATGACTCAGTGTTTGAAAGGGTAACATCTGCTATGTGCAAAATGATTTGGCAATGGATTATTCCTATGCTAGATCTCTAAACACGTACTATCCCTTCTGTAAACACAAACCATCATGCTTCTAAACTCATACCATTAAATCCCTTTCAATTTCTTCATATAGCCCAGCTATCCGTTCATCCCTCTCATCCTTGAGAGTGTTTGCATCTTCAAGCATCTTGTGCCACTCTTTAAAGTACTTGTCATCCAGATCTCTGTATGCAATGGCCAAGGTTCGAAGGCCTTCCCCTGCAAATTCCTGCCAGAGCAGACACAGATTTAGGAACCATCACAGAGTAGTAACCACGGAAATAACAGCAACAATAATGGATAAGTTGTTCACTTACATTCATTTTGTCCCAAGAGTATTACTTGGCCATCCTGACTCCCAACTTTTTAATTGCCTTGGAAATGGGATATGTTCATATTTGGTATTTTATTTCTATGGGGTTAAAACATTCAGGGGAGCTAGCCTTCTCCCTAAAGACAGCGGCAATGGCTGCTGACGTGCCCCAGCTGAGAAGTGATCAACCACACCCATGACTTGAAATACACGTTTGAAGCAATATATATTGGTTTCAACCTACCCTTTGCATAAAGGAAGCACTCCTGGCAGTAAGAAAGACCCAGCCTGTTTCATGGCACATAGCCCTTGATGTCCAGTGGAGAGGAAAGGATCCTCAGAGGAACCATAGCTCTCAAATCAAAGGCAGAAACTCTCTCAAAAGATGGCATCATGACATTTCACCAGTCTTGTCATGTCCCACCTAATAATACAGCTATGTCTAAAATTAATTGAGTCTTACTTCTGTTCATGCTTGAAATCTTCCATAATAAAAAGCTAAAGTCAATTATAGATGAATAAACATTGGTCAGGTAACAGAAGTTGAAACATATTAAGGTTATAAGAATAACATCTAGGGGCAAAAGGGAGAGTGAGGCAGAAAAGTTAAAACAAATATTTGTTTCTGGGAAGCAAGTAGAGGCTGACTTTTACTGTTCATTCTGGATCATCTAAATTTTCTTCCTTTTTTTTATATGGTAAGTTTTATTTTAATAATGAAAATTCTTAGAAATTTAAAAAACATTGAGTCATGTTATTTTTAAAAATTACTCTTTTTGAGAAACTGATTTCTGTGGAGTTATTATTTAATAATTGGTCAAATTAATTGAAGAGTCATACTTTTCCTTTAGTGTCTCAGTAAACTGATGATCTAAAATGATACCTTTGGTGCTTTATCCTTCTAATAGGAAAAATAAATAAATAAAAACAGGACACTGGTGTTGCAAAGTGTCTCACGTAGCCACAATAGCTAGAAACATATGTAGATTGCTTTGGGGAAATGTAAAAACCTCCCACTTTGTGTAGGCCTCCAGTGGTCATTTTATGGGCCTCTACACTGCAAGTGTTTTTAGAACATTTCTGCTCCTTTGGGCATTGCCACTGAGCAGATCCTCTCTGTTGTGTTTTGGCTTATAGAACAGACATAGGTTCATGATCAGGCACAAGTTACACCATGGCACACCCTAACTTGGTAAATGGAAAGTAAATTCAGTGCATGCTGCAATGATGTGGTTTCGCCCACAGAGACCATGAAAACATTATCCGAATTTATCTTGTAGGCAATTGGTAGCACTCTGGACATTGTAATCACATTTTGCAAGACCACCACTGGGTCCCCTACTGATCTGAAAATCTAGTTATTGCCTTGTAATGATCTTTTGTCTCCTTAATTCACAGAAGCACTTCTTTGCCTTTGACTTGCAACCGCACTGGGCTTTCCTCCCTGTTCTGTAAAATAGTGAATCAACTCTAAGACGGCATTACAAAAGGGGACAGATGATTTAAGTTATTTAATTAGTGCATGAATCACAAGCTGAATCCTAAATGAGCATTTGAGCAAGGTCGTTTCCTACCATTAAAGAATTCAAAAGCAATTATTAAATATAAATCGAAAACTTCAGAATTTAAAGCCAAAACGAATAAAGTGAATGAAGGAAAGAGCAAGTCAAGTTGATATCACCTGGAAAAAAACCTCTTTTGCAAAGAAATGTAAAAAGACCAAATTAGACTTCCTACACTTTAGTATGAGAGGAAAACATACGAAAATCCAAGGCCTTTGGTGTTTGAGCAATGGCAAAAATCAGATACTTATGATTCTAATGTTGTTTTCACACACACAAAAAAAAAATTAAAAAGACCATGCCGGCCTTCTGGAAAAGATTAAAAGAAAATCAAGAATGCTCTATTGGAAAGACAAAAACAATAGCTATGTTTGTAACCAATATTACTAAACCATCATTCTTTAAAGTCAGGCAGAATTTTGTTTTGTTTTATTTGTTTGTTTGTTTTTTAAAGATCCAGGGAATGTTTTGTATTAAATATAGGGCTTGACAAAGGACACGAATCCTCAATAATTTTTTTAAAGGAGAGAAACCAATGAGGATATGGGAGTTTTGACCAGTTGCCCTTAAAGTTCATATTCTGTTAAATGGAACCTCTAATAAATATTAGAGAGATGCTTGAATCTTCAGGTTTAAATCAGGTTAATGATCATATTCATTCATAGACTCCTACTCTTTTGCCAAAATATATGTACCAAATTTATATGGCATAAATATATATGCCAAAGATCATTCCTGCTCCCTTCAGAAAGCTTTTGTAAAGAAATTATGCATAGTCTCAGAATGTATGCATTTGGTAGCTTCAATGTAAAGAATATAAGTGACTCATCATGATTTACGACCTGAACAGAAGGACCCCTGGAGGAGAAAGTTGGCTGCTATTTCCCTTCAGCATGTAAGCAAGACCCTAAGCTATTCCCTGGGGGTAATCATAAAAAAAAACTTCATTGGTTTCAGACACATTAGAACCCAAGGGAATGCAACTGTCCTGCTTCCCTTTCCAGAGCCAGTCTCCAAGAGAAGAAGCCTAAAACTGCAGGGGAGTTTGGGCAGGTTTCCCTAGGTGTCCCAAGCCTTTCCCGGGCCAGAGTTCAGGAGCCTACACTTAGCGGCTACTTCACAGCTGCTGTGTATTAATACATCTGTGGTAAGACTGATCAGACTTTCAGCAGGGCAACTATAGGTGTCCATGCACCAGTTCCAGACATTCTCTGGCACAGTTTCCTGTGCTTTCTATTTCAAAAGTCAGATCATTTCACTGATATTTTAAAAATAAGACCTAATCATAGCAAGCGGCCAAAGGGCCATTGTGCTAACCTTCAGACAGAAGCACTTACACTGAGATGGTCTGTCGTCAATGTCAGAAGGTCTTCATTGGATGGATGAAGTTTTTCAAACAGAATAGTGTCCGCTCCTTTGGAATAAAGCTTTATCTGGCCTTCTGGGTTTCGAACTGAAAAGAAAAATTTTGCATAGTAGGTAATCAACGAAATCCATCAAAACTAGACTTTCCTAAGGCTCCAGCCAGGAAATTTGGAAATGGGCATAACGTTTTAGCCAGTAGTAAAATATTTAGTGCCTTTAATTAGAAGGTCACTATCTAAGTCACTTGGCCATATTCCTGTTCTATTAATTTAGAAATATTCCACCTACTGGAATCCTTTGATTTCCCAAACTCGGAAAACAAGTGTTTTTATTCAGATGTGAATGACCTTACCATTTTCCTTGCCTACTACTTTGAAGGGTTGATAAATTCAAATTAAGTCTTCTGGATTGAACAGAATTGAGAGCTTTGCCTGCAGGTCTCCTAGTGTGAAATTCAAGTCCTACTGTAGGAATCAGCTACACTGTTATGCCAAATGATCTCCACATGGCATTCTAGCCACTCAAAGTCATGGTTTATGCACTAGTTTTCCATCCTTGCTGATGTTTTTCTTTACCTTCTTTACTCATTGGAAAAGCCCTTTCTTTCATTCTCAGTGGTTGATTTTTCAGTCACAATCCTGGCCTGCAAGCATACCTCACAGGGGGCTTTCAAAATTAGTTTCTATCTTCTATTAACTGGAAGTCTGTGTCAGTTACGGCTGTGTTTTTAATCTGTCACCCCTCCCCAGGTTTGGGAATGACAGCCAGAGGAGGTTGCCCTCCCTTCATTTCCAGTCTTTAAACCTTCCCCTGGCTGTCCCACATACTGCCATCAAATCTTTTTTAAACTATGAAATGCTTGGCCGACATTTGTAGGCTTGGCTTTATAGCTTGGCACATATTAGGCCCTTAATGATTTGTTGAATGAATGAATGCATGAAGACATGACATGACATGACATGACATGGCAATATATTTCTTTCCAGGAACTACCTACAGTTTAAGACAACTTTCTGGGTCATGATGTGATGGTCTGAACAATGACCTTCCCAAGTTTCATCATATCAAAGATTGTTACATGCTTTCCAATCAATTGTACCTTTTCTTTAAAAATAGAATGTCTCAAAAAAAAAAAAATAGAATGTCTCAAAACAAATGAACATAAATATTGACTACTATTAATTTAACAGCATATAAAATTTAGAGCTTGACTTAATGGAATATAAATGCCAAAGTACAATAAATTAATTTCCCTTCTTTCCTTTAACTACTCTTACTTCGGATTTCATCTATTCTAGTTTCCTCCTGGCTTTGAATATATTTAACACACCCTGGAAATTTTTTGTATTGGGACTTGTCTAGGGCTTGTCTTCTCTCCTAAAACCCTTGGTCAGCTCTCCTAGTTACCAGAACTCATGCAGTTCTTCTTGTACCATGCTTCTAATTGCCCATGTTGGGAAAAAAGGAAAAAAGCATATATAATTTATCTAATTGTTCAAGCTGGAGGGGAGTGGGAACATTTAATCCTAGCTTTCTTTTGCTTTTCTTCTACAGCAATCCAATTTAATAATTTTCCCCATATTTTTCTCCCATCCATCACCAGAGCTAAAAAGGCCAAGGATGGGCATCCTACTTTTACCAGTACGACTTCCCTTTGACTATTGTTTATAGGCTGGACTAGGACATCAGTTCCCAAATTTTTTGGTCTCAGAACCCTTATACACTATAAAACTTCATGAGAACTCCAGGGTATTTTTGAAGTGGGTTTTATTTATTAATATTTACCATATTAGAAATTAAAGTTGAGAAATATTATTATATCAATGGTCTTATGATAATAATTATATTACTATAATAATGACTATTATAATTATGATAATAAACATTTTACATATTAACATAAATAACATTTCTATAATTATAATTTCCACAACAACAACAAAAAATGTAGGGAGTGACATTGCTTTACATGATAGCAGTTCTCTTTAACATCTAGCTTAAAAGGTGTTTGGATTCTCTTATCTGCTTCTGCAGTTCAATCATTTGTGATATCACACATCATGTGGCTTTTATAAACCTCCGCAGTACACTCATGAGAAAAATAAGGAAAAAGACAAATAACATTAGTATTATTATGAAGATGTTTTTATCCTTGTGCATTCTCTGAAAATCTCCCAAGTTTTCTTAGGGTTCCCTAAACCACACATGGAGAATCACTAGTCTAGGAAATCACAAGCCAATTATGATTTGTGGAAATCCCTTACCATCTCTTCATCTGTTTCCACATGTGAAAAAAGGAGATATTTAAACACTGTAACTTCTAAGGTCCTTTTCAATCTACATTTTTCTCATTCAGTAAAGATTCCCATTTCTTCCGCATTTTTTTCTTAACCCAGCATTATTAGCCCCTTTAAATTTGAGTTTGTATAAATCTAGTTTCATAGAATCTTGATTAATTTTGCTCACTAAGCCTTTCCTTTTGCAGCTCAGCAGGTTTTGCGTCTCTTTATTCAAGGCTTCTAGTCCTATCTGCTAGGAAATTTCAAGGCTAATCAAATCTCACTCATCTCAGAAGTTAGCCTTTTCAAAATAAAGAGAGAAGCACCTGGGTGGCTCAGTCAGTTAAGCATCCAACTCCTGATTTTGGCTCAGGTTATGATATCAGAGTCACAAGATTGAGCCCCGTGGTGGGCTCCATGCTCAGTGGGAAGTCTGCTCCAGATTCGCTCTGTCTCTCTGTGCCTCCCCCTCACACACACACACACACACACACACACACACACACACACACTTTCTCTCTCTCAAAAAAAAAAAAAATTAAATAAAAGAACGTAACAGTTTTAAATGGTCAAGGTAACATGTGGGCAGAGTCTTTAAAAAAAATCGAAAATCATATATGTTTTAGTTATAAATCTTCTCCCATTGCTGGTCCTTTATATATTGGTGTTCTTTAAAGATTTTCCTATGATCTAATTCCCCTTTTACTCTCCATGTAGTCACATTCATTTCTACGGCTTCAGGTTCCAGTGATAGAATTACTGATTTTAAGTGTACATCTCCTACCCAAATCTATCTCCAGCACTCCCTTCCAATCTGTACATCCAACCACCAACTAGTTATCTCCTTTTGGATGTGTTCAGGCACAGCAGACTCAAATTGGAACACATTATCTTCCTCTAATAACTACGTATTTCTC
The DNA here is from genome assembly GCF_022355385.1 of Mustela nigripes. NCBI lineage: Eukaryota > Metazoa > Chordata > Mammalia > Carnivora > Mustelidae > Mustela > Mustela nigripes. Next base: position 67,882,648 of record NC_081569.1, read on the forward strand.
TTAAGTCTCCATCTCAATAACAAGCTTCACCATTCACTCTGTCTCCCAAATCAGATATCCAGCCGTAATCAAAGCTCCTCTCCCTCCACCACCCATATATCCAACTGTAGCTATGAATTTCTCCCCTCTTGCCTATATTGTCACATTAACCCAAATGGTTTTACTCATTTCAACCCTGCTTCTCTCCAGACTCTACTGTAATCCTGCCAGAGTCATCTTCACACTATTGCTTAGAATCCTGCAATTGCCTCCCTATGTACTCCCTATGTATGTAGATCAAGTTTGGACGCTCTTAACATGTCATAAACAGGGTGCAATCACACAGAACACTTCAATTCCACATTCTCCCTTAGCATCAAGTCTCTGGCGCATGATAGGCACTTGCTAAACATTTGCTTGAGTTGAATTATAATTATACAAAATTCATTGAAGGCAACAGTTATGCCTTTGTGACATAAAAAGAAAAAAGAAGTGGTTTCCAGGTGTATGCCAGAAGAGTAAATACAATAGCAACACTATAAAGGGTGATGAATAATTCTATTTTGCCATATCTCAGTTGGATGGTTGTTCATATAACCACACAGAGAAATGCCTGTCATATGGCAGTGTGATCTGTATTTTGATCATCTCTAAAAAGTTTAGAGTTGAGCAACTCTTACTAAAGATCTTGCAAGGGCTTTTCAAGGACATAGCGTAATTTTTGCTTCCTTCCATGTTTATGTGCCACTTGCCTCTATTAACAAGTATCTTTGAATTTTATCTCTGTACTTTTGTTTTCACAATGAGAATTGGTCCTTTTAAAACTGTATAACAAGATCTATATGTTTACCAGTATAGTAGATTCTACACCCTCTGACAAAATTCTTTACAGAAATCTATTTTTATTTAAGTAACTGAATTAAAATAGGGCTCTTGCCCTGGAATGAAAGTAGTACTAGTATCAAAACTATACATTCATGATTCAATGAATGATAGCTCCCCCTCAAAAAAAAAAAAAAAGGAAAGAGGAAACAGAGGAGGAGGAAAAGAAGGATGAAGAGGAAGAAGAAGAAATAGAGGAGGAGAGGGAAGCAGAAAAGGAAGAGGTGGAGGGGGAGCAAGAGAAGGAGGAGGAGGAAGAGAAGAAAAGAGGCAGCAAGAGCAGCAAACATCTGAGTCCTCACATCAGGGTGTTGTCCCCACAGACCAAGCCATGTGACAGTCATGAGACTCGCACTGTTTTTTTTGTGCCTTATTATCAAACAGAGAGTCTTCTACCCTAGTGGAGCCCCTCTTTCAAATTCCTCCTGATTAAAAACCAAACAGAACCAAAATAAAGCCCACAAGCTTCCATGCATTCTGTGGTGGAACATTACCTTTCTTCATATGGGATCCATTAAGTCAAACATCTGAAGTTTGTGGTTAGGCTGTGATTTCTCCACAGCCCGTAGTGATGACTGATGCTGGGGAAAAGCCAAAAGTTTCCCTGTGTAGCAATTTTAGGTTTTTGTCAACACCCTCATAGCAAAGGGAAGCCGGTTCTAAGCCAACCCAACATTAGTAACACCTCCCCTGAAGCTGTAAAAAGAAGATTACTTCTGCTAATACATCATTAAGCCAACGCCTAGAGCAGTATATGTGCTCTTCAGCAGCACCAATGAGGACTGCCTACAGCCTGTTCAAAAATAAATAAATAAATAAACATAAACATCCCCAGATGATGTTTGGCGTTTACCTGCTGAGAGCAATCTCCCACGGCTAGTTTCCAGGAGTTAGAGGCCAAAAACCTGACCATGTACACACATGTTTCTATAGTAGAAACTGATTTAATATGATGATCAGGGTATTCATAAGTTATAAAGCATTGGGTTAAATCTTATTTAACAAACATTTATAGAAAATCTATTATGTGCCAAGCTCTGTGCTGGGCCTTGGGCATTTTAAGATGACTAAAACACAGTCTGGCCTTCAGGTAGCTCATACTCTAACACCTGGGAAGCTCATGAGTATCACAGGGCTGGTATCACACTGGTTTATGAACAAGGTACTCTGAGGAAGAAGAGAGTGCTGCATTTGGAGAGTAGAGAAAGAACTGATAGAATAAGGGATACTTAAGTTGGACACTGAAGTTTCCAGGTGAGTAGAAGTTTTCTAAAAGAAGAAGGGAAGAGGAAAGTCCAAGTGGTGGAAATAGCACACGCAAAGAGTAGAAGTACACAATGCATGCCTGAAATGGCAAGATCTAGGGAGGCTTGGGAAGTTTGGGGAAATAGAAGAAAAGTAGATTGAGGTCAGATTGCAAATAATCTTGAATGTCCTGCTAAGAATGTTACCCTCTGAGTTCTAAGAGGCCACCAAGGATTTTATATATATAGGTGATGGCAAAATCAGACCAATGTTTTAGAAAGAATACCCCCATATCGACACAGAGTATTATCTTAAAATGAAGTGGTTTTGAAGATACTGCAATAATACAAGCAAGTGGTGATCAGAGCCTTAACTAAAGCAATTATACTGGGAAACATCTCTAGAAACACAAGGAGTAGTATCTGAGGATCTATTAATTCTCTGTGTCTCAGTTTTGTTAACCTTAAAATGGGCATAAAAATAATAGTACTTACATTATAGGGCTGTTGTGATAGTTAAATCACTTAATTCATGAAGAACATCTCTAACAGTGCTGGACTTAATAAGCACTTGTGACATGTTACTTATACTTATTATTGCAGTGTTAAGGCTAAGTTGAAAATGAAAGGCGTTCACAAAGTTACAAAAAAACCCAAAACATAACTCTCAGTACATAACTAAGAGTGAAATCATTCTTGAGAAACAGCAGTGTAACGATCAAACATAATCTCAGCTACCAGCCATACCTATGACAGACATCCTTTTTCTGATATTGTTGAAGTCCAAGAAGGCAAGCAGTTGGTAAGTAACCAGTGTTCCCAATTCTTCTACTGTTATCGTGTCTGGGGTTCGAGACTTAAAAATGAACCCAAAATTCCTTGCAGCAGTCACTAAAGCTCCCTCATCAGGTGACTGAACTTGGTAAATCAGCTGCCCTAAAAGGAAAAGAAACTACCATGTTAAACAATAGCGAAAAAAAATCTATTAAACAAGAAAGGAAAAGAAACAAATGCATTAATACTGAGATTAATGGCTAAAATTCACGGAATGCCAATACTAATGTCAACTCATTCTGTAACATTGAACTCAAGAGTTAGTTCCAGAAATCCAAACTTTTCTACTTGCCAACCAGCTGGACCAAGTGCCTGTCCTGGAGATACTACAGGACACCATGCATACCACAAACACAGCCCTTGTCATCTCATACAAAAATGCCCATTTCTACATCTCCCTTTCCATAATATTGGAGGTTTCTTAGGTCAGAGGCTGAATCTTTGTATTTTCAGTGACTAGAATTGTGCAGTGGAAGTTTCACAAACTAAAACACTTAATATGTGTTAACTCACAGAATCCTCACAGACAGACCTGAGGTAGGGATTATTAAAAAAATTTTTTTTCCCATTTTATACCACTGACCTATGACTATAGAGGTTATATAATCTGAGTAAGATCATATAGCCAAAGAGTAATGGAGCAGATATTCCAAATTCCACTTGGGTCTGTTACTAATGACCATTTCATGAGAATGCATACAAGAAACTCTTAAAATGTAAGAAATCAAACTGGTATGTTCATTCTTGTTGGCTGATACTGTGAAAGCATTAGGCTAAGAGTAAGAGGGCAGAAGAAAAAATGAAATGAGGAAAACAGAACAAAACAACCCATAAAAATACAGCATGTATAAGGTAAAACCTTCTACATAAAATTGTATTATCTTTGTAAAAATACATCAGAAAAAGTAGGCAGAGTTAAAACCATATTTACTGAGTTATAGTACTGTCCAACAAAAATTCTTAAAAAATGAATTGCATATTAATGTGTATGCTACGATTCCTTTTCATCAAAAACAAATAAACCACCTGCTTATTATATAATATTCACATATATATATGCACAAGTGGAAAGGCTGAAATGATGCACACCAAATGTTTTCATTGGTTATCACTGTAGGGGTGAGATTGGAGGAGTTCATGGAAGGAATTATTAGCTTTGCCTTTATAAACTTGGTACTGTGTGGTTTTCCCTTATATAATAGGCATAAATTAATTTTGAAATTCAAAAAGGAAAAGGAATTAAAACAATTACTTGATTTTCCTACAAAATGATGTAACTTCCACTTCCGGCAACATGGTAAACTAGGTGCCAGGACCAACTTCCCTGCTACAAACAACTACAATTCCATATAAAACATTTTAACTTTTTAAATACATTCATGAAAGAGGTACTGGTAAGAAAATAAGAATTGTTCAGGTCAAAGACTGAGGAAAAAAATAAAATGAATAAAAGAAGACTGTAGCCAGCTTTTGCCTTGAGGGCATTTTCTGAACCAGGAGAACTTGATTGTTGGTTTCCAGCCTCTGAGGGTTCATGCATATTTGCACCATAAATTCACAATATCTAAGTGGCTTAAAAAAACCAAATTGAAAATTTAGTTTAATATGTTCCTGTGTTAGAACACTGACCAAAGCAAAGCAAGTCCTCTCTGGAGGAACCAGCCTTCACCTTAGGACCCAAAGGATTTCTAAAAACAAAGTTCCAAGTAAAAGTTCATCTCAAAGTGAAAAATTATTAAAATCCCAATAAATAAGACACAATGAGAGCCAACAGAAAGAAAATAAAGAATAAGATCTGCAAAAACAGCAGATATTGCAATTACTAAAAATAGTAATTGCACAAATACTTAATAGATTTCAAAAAATAAAAGAGGCATAAAAGTAAGCAGATTTGATAAAGACCTAATAGAAATTAAAAATTAAAAGCAGCAAGTTAGATACTATTAGACAAAGAAGTAGTGTACTGGGGGGAAAATGGAGAAAATTCCAGGATATATCCCAAAGAGACAAAGAAAGGGAAAATGAGAGACTTCTTAAAAGACGAGAACAGAGTGAAAATACCTGACACTGAACATCTAACATGAGAGGGGAAAATGAGTCAGAGGCAACACTGGAAAAAAATACATGACCAAGGAAACTCCAGAAATGATGAGAGATGACATTCTACAGATTCAATAATCTCAATGAATTCTAAGCAATATAAATTTTATAAAAACCCATATCTACAGTGAGAACATGGAAGGAGAAATCTTAAAAGTAGCCAGGGGGAGAAGACTGATAATCTTCTGTCTGACAACTGGACTGAGAGCTGACTGTACAGTAACAGAAATAGTGGCAGATATTTACCCCAAAGATACAGATGTAGTGAAAAGAAAGGCCATCTGTACCCCAATGTTTATAGCAGCAATGGCCACGGTTGCCAAACTGTGGAAAGAACCAAGATGCCCTTCAATGGATGAATGGATAAGGAAGATGTGGTCCATATACACTATGGAGTATTAGGCCTCCATCAGAAAGGACGAATACCCAATTTTTGTACCAACATAGACGGGACTGGAAGAGATTATGCTGAGTGAAGTAAGTCAAGCAGAGAGAGTCAATTATCATATGGTTTCACTTATTTGTGGAGCATAACAAAGAGTATGGAGGACATGGGGAGTTAGAGAGAAGGGGGTTGGGGGAAATTGGAAGGGGAGGTGAACCATGAGAGACTATGGACTCTGAAAAACAATCTGAGGGGTCTGAAGTGGTGGGAGGGTGGGAGGTTGGGGGTACCAGGTGGTGGGTATTAGAGAGAGCACGGATTGCATGGAGCACTGGGTGTGGTGCAAAAATAATGATACTGTTATGCTGAAAATAAATAAATTTAAAAAAATAAAAAGAAATAGTGGCAGGATACAATGGAGTACCTTCAGTGTGCTGAGAGAAAACTGTCACCTTTAATTTCTGCATACAGCAAAATCTTCAAGAATAAGAATGAAATAAAGCTGATTTTCTTTTTTTTTTTTTTTAAAGTTGATTTTCAAACAAAGTTTTTGGAAGTTTACTACCAGGAGGTTCTCCCTAACAGAAATTCTGAAGAATACACTTTATGGCAACAGAAGATCAGAAATAGGACAAGCATTAAAAAGCATAGAAATTAGTAAGTACAGAGGATAAATCTAAGGAAACGCTGACTATAAAAACAATAAAAAACATTTTGTGGGATTAAAAAAGAAAATACATGACAAGAGGACTATATAAGTCTTCTTACAGGGTTGATTACTGTTGAAGGCTTCTAAAGTCTTTGTTTTGTTCAAAAGAAGGGTTAGGCTTTGATAAATTCATTATGCTAAAACTTCTAGGCTAACCGCTCAAATACAAATAAGGATTCCAAAATAGCAGATGTAAAAATAGAATAAATCCGTAAGAGGGGAAAAAAAAGAAGAGATTAAGACAAAAGATGAGGCAACTATAAAATACAAATAAGATGGTAGAAATGAACTAAATACACCAATAATTACATATGAAATACTTAAAATTTAAATAAATCTATAATCAATAAAGGTGATGGACTAAATGTTGTGCTTAACCTTTCATTCTGTCAAACTAAGTATATTTTTAAACGTCAAAAATTATTCCACTCACAAAAGATGTGTCTGAAACACAAAGAAAAGATTGACAGGTAGGTTGGCAAGAGATAGTGGGAAAAGGTAAACAATGCAAATATTAACAAAAGCAAAACATCTATAACATCTATAACTATATTCATATCAGCCAAAATAACTTTTAAGGCAAAAATACTACTGGAGATTAAGAGGATCAATGTATACTAATACAAGTTTAATTTAAAAAGACAGAAGTCTATATGAGTATCTAACTAATAACACGACCTTAAAACATAAGAAGCAAACATTGACACAGCTACAAACAGAAACAGACAAATGCACCACAATAGTTGATGATTTTAACATACTCACTAATTGGGAAATCAAGTACTCAAAATAACCCACAGAGAGGTAGGAGACTGAACAATTAACAAATATTATCTCATGGATATATTTAGGACCCAGGACATAATAACCATAGAATGTACATTCCTTTCAAGCACACATGAGACATTTATAGGAACTGAAAACATACCAGGCCATAAAGCAAGCCTCAACAAATTTTAAAAGACCAATATAATGGGGCAATAAGGAAAAAAATTCTAAATTTGTTATCTCTTTAATTGCAATACACTAAAGTAGAAAAAAAAATCCTATCAAAAACTCTTGTACTTTCCTCTTTCCTGCTTCTAAAATTTCATCCTGATGAAGGAAATGAGAAGGTCAACTTCCCCAAATGACTTCTCCATGAAACAGCACACATTTAAAATTAAAGCAATAGTTTCAACTATTAATTATATATTACAAATTTTAAGTTTATTAGATTTGGGTTCTACTCTCTTCTATAATTAACATTTATATAAGAAAACTTTGTATTTCAAGGTACTTTAACATATGGATTTAAGCTATCCTGTAATTAAAGGTTTAATAAGAGAGCAAAATAATTTCCCCCACTCAGTGATGTAAACCTTCACTTAGAATTTGATATCTTAAAGCAAGAGATAGAAATAGTTAAAAGGATATATACATCTATATCTCTTCACTTCAAAATACTTTTATATGGCAGGGTATTACCCAATCACCACCAGAATGGGTAAAATTTAAGAATAATAATACTAAATGGTGGCAAGAATGTCAAGGCACTAGAACTCTTGTACACTGATGGTGGAGTTTGTAAAATGATATAACCACTTATGAAAGATACCTTATAAAATTAAACATATACTATGACCTGGCAATTGCTATTCCTAAGTGTTTACCAAAAACAAATTTGTTAAATATTTTTAAAGACATAAAAACATTTATGGTACCTTTACTCCTAATAGCCCAAAGTTGTAAACACCCCAAATGTGCATGAACAGAAGACTATAAAATTATGGTACACTTGCATAAAGTAATATTACTCAGCAATAAAATAGAATGAACTATTGATTGATACAATACCACGGATGAATGATAAGAATGTTACATTATATAAGGGGTGCCTGGGTGGCTCAGTCAGTTAAGCATCCAACTCTTGGTTTGGGCTCAGGTCATGATCTTGGTCAGGGTCATGAGATTGAGCCCCACATTGGGCTCTGTGCTCATAGTAGAGTCTGCTTGAGATTCTCTCTCGCCCTTTCCCTCTGCCCCTCCTTCAGCTCACATGTACTCTCTCTCTCTAAAAAAGGAATAAATCAATCTTAAAAAAAAAAAAATACACTGTGTGAAATAAGCCAGACACAAAAGAATACATATTTTATGATTCCAGTTATATGAAGTACAAGAACAGTCAAAATTCATCTCTGATGATGGAAATCACAGCAGTGGTTGGCTGGGCAGGGGTTGGGATTTTGGAAAGAAAAGGGACAGGAGTAATCTCTCTGGAGTGACAGAAAGGGTTTATACCTTGTTGGGGTTGGGGACAGGGGCTACATGGGTGTATACAATTGTCAAAACTCATCAAACAACACACATAAGATCTGTGTGTTTTATTACATTTAATTATATCATATTATTTTAAAAAATTAAGTGATACTAGTAAAGAAGAATGAATGCTATCAGTAAACTAGAAGTTTGAGAAATGTCTGCAAGATAAAAAGTAGATTTAACCACTGAAGAAATAAGAGAAAAACACAGCTCAAAGCATTTGCAAAAGGAATACAGAGGTATGAGAAATCCCCAAAAGACTCTCCAAACTCAGAGTCAGCAAATGAGAAAAGTAGTGCTCTTGGGGACATCATTAATAAAATGAGTTGAAGAATTCCACTCAGCACTCCAGCCCATTTGAGTTCCTTCTTCTGCCAGCTTTCTCTAAACAGTTGCCGCCAGAACAAAACCTAGAAAATGTTCTTCTAAAGAAATCGTACAATCCACCTAAAAAAAAAAAAACCTCAAAAGATTTGAGTGCTGCAGCTGGAGACCAAAACTGAGAAGAGCCTGCATTGCTTCAATTCAATTCCACAAGGATACGAGAGAGAAAATGAGGGAAAGGAGCCCAATTGTTGACCTTTTCTTCCAGGTCAGACGTTGAGTACGACTCTCCCTCAAGTGGGAGTTTTGACACAGACTCCTAGAACTAGATCTGAGAAAGTAAGATGGTTAAGCCCAGAGACCATATGAATTCCTGGAGGGAGGAACTCCACACCCAGAAGATGAGCTATGCATCCTGTCTCTCCCCCACAATCCGGGGAGACTGGCCACTGCAATCAGAATCTACATTCACCGAGGAACAAACAAGGATTCTCAGATACAAGGAAGAACACTCATCTCTAAATGAGCAATTGTAAGCAAACAAACAAAAAGAACAGGCAACCACAAGTCATCAAACCTTTGAGGAAATGAAAATTAAACACAGAATTCAAAAAACAACATTCCATAAAATAAAAAATCATAGAGGAAACAAAAGAAAATTTCCAATTAAGAATAATCAAGATCCTCAAAGAGCTCTAAGAAGGTATATAACATTAAAATAAAAAGATTACTATTAAAGTAAAAACAGTTTTGAAAATGAAATAACCTCAAAGGGCAAAGATAAAAAAAAATGCCTTACTTAAAGGCATTGTGATATCCTCAGATAAAAATATAATTAATCATTGGCCTTAAAATTAGAAAGATCAGTTTGAGTCATAAATATAAAAATGTAAATCCTCACGGTAATTAAAATGGGGAAAGTGTTACTCCAGCATCATGGAGGACAAAACTATGGCTTGAATGTAATTGCAAGAACAGAAAAAATAATAAATAGAGAGCAAAAAGACATGCAAATATATATATATGTACATATACATATGTATATTACATACATACATACATTCAACAGTCTTTATATATATTTCACTTTGCAGTTGAAATTACTTGGGTGGTAATATTTACTCACTCACTGAAAGCAGAAAGAAATAAAACTTGCAAACAGAATAGACTGGACTCAACTGAAACAAGAAGCTGATTCACTATACCATTATCTACCTGCCTCATCACTTCAAAATTGAAGTGGCCCAGTTGATTTTGTTCTATTCTATGAACTCTGAGCCCTAAACAACCATCTTAATAGCGTGAGGACTTGTTCATAATGGGAAGTAAGAGTATCCCACTATCTGTGTGCATCTATTCCCCACTACTGGGAAAACCCATTCATTCTACATATATGCATGATCATCATCTGCACCTATTAGTTGTTCGTGTTAATGATGAGAGCTAAACACCTGAGCTGTTATCTTCCTGCTTGTCCTGGCTACCAGGAAGCTCACAGTTAAATATGGTGCTCAATCGTTAGAAAGATTTCATCCCCTTGTACTTGCACATTTGGGCCTCTTCTTTCTATTACTCCTATTTCTCTTCTTTTTCTCTCCTTTTCAGTCTATTCATAATTTTTGGAAAATACTCAGTATATGAATAAAAGCAAAGAAAGCTAGTGATAGGTAAACCCCTTATGCAATGTATACTTTTAATTGAACATCCTTCTAATTCCAAATATTTTAAATGAAGTATGATTTCTGATTTAAAAAGGCTCACCACTGGGACATACTTTGTACTTACCTGCACTATTTTCCTCTGACATTACCGTGTGGCAAAGGGCAAGTAACCTAAGAAATTCATACACTTTGGAATCACCCAGTTTAACAGATTCCATCAGACGGTGGTCAAAGAACTGAAATGTTCTATCTGCTTGGAGATTGACTGAGAAGTCCATAGGCTCATTTTTCTGTAGAAGAAAAATAAGGGGGAAAAAAACTATACATCTCAATCCAATAATAATCTTTTAAAATTCAAAAACACTTCCTCTATGTATTTTTAGTGCTTGTATGATTTTTCAGCCCCAAACATCTGGCACTACAATGGCTTTCTGTTTCTTCCTTACTGTTAAATATTATCTTCTCATTTCAGAGCCAAACACCAAAGCAGTGACCCCCCACCCCGAAACCATAAGTTAAAAAAAATGCAATGGCTGTACAGATCCTCAAATACTTATTGCAACTCCAACATACAAAGAAGCCCTAAAAGTGATGTGTTTTTCAAAACCTACTTAGTGGCAAAACCTGACCTGACTTGAATTCATATTGGCAGCAATATCTGACCTAAAATGGTATGTGTCTAATTATAGCCTTTTTTGAGTCCACTTAATATGAATTAATATTTTCCAATGCAAAAATATTAATGTGTTTTATTGTAGTATACTTTCTCAGATCTCTCTGGAGGTACTGCATAAAATAATGATAGGATTAAAACTGGGATCTTGAAGAGGTATTTGCACTCACATATTCATTGCAGCATTATTTACAATAGCTAAGAGGTAGAAACAATGTAAATATCCATCAACAAATGAATGAATGAAGATTATGTGGCATACAGATACAATGGAATATTATCCAGCCATAAAGAAGAGAATCCTATCTTTATGCCATAACATGAGTGTTGAAGGCACATATTTAAGTGAAATAGGTTAGTCACCAAAGAATAATTACTGAATGACTCCACTTACATGAGGTACCAAAACAGTAAAACTCATAGAAACAGAAAGTGGAATGGTTTTTTCCAGGGGCTGGAGGAATGGGGAAATGGGGAATTGCTGTTGAATGAGTATAGGGTTTCCATCATGCAAGATGAGAAAGTTCTAGAAATCTGCTGTGCAACATCATAAGTATTTTTAATAACGGTTAACTATACGCTTTAAAATGTGTTGAGAAAAAGAAAAACATGATAAAAGAAATAAGGTAAAACAAATAGTGGAGGAGGATTCAATTGTGAAGGTCCCTGTTATTCAGTAACTTCCGGAAAGCACAGAATGTACTTCTAAAAGTTTATTACTAAAAGCACTAATCTTATGATAGTGTCTTGGCAAAATAAACAGTTGATGGGAAAATACTTTTAATATGTACTTTGTTTTGGAAACTATAGGACATTTTCTATTATATCCAAGTATTTGAGAAGACCTGCATACAGGACACTCAGTTGTGTATCCCAGAATCACAGACACTTATTTAATCACAGATTGTTTGGTTCATGTAAGACATTTTGAAAACAACTGCATTTGGAGAAAAAATGATCAACTCACTAGTAAGGAGTAAAATACACCCTGACCTTAGACTTCCCTAACACTCCCAGTGAAGAAACTGTGACTCAAAGATATTAGAACCAATCAAGCTCTCATTTGAGTATAAACTCAGCACACAGTTCCTTATTATGAACCTTTCTTGAAACTAGAAGATGAACTTCATCCAAATAAAAGATAACTGGGAAAATCATTAGTAAAGGACTAGTTAAGAGGGAGCCCTAAATCCCTTTAACTGAAGGACTAAATCTAAAAGAAATAGAGAGATTAAGATGCCAAAACAAAATGTCTATATTATATACCTTGACTATGCAAGATGAAAAGACAGCTAAAAAATTGGAAAATATGGATTTCCTCATTTTATTTTTGAAGGTAAGATGGTATTTAAAGTTTCAAATCAACTAATAAAAATCCATATGTATTTAGGACAAAGAAAAATATAAAATATAACAATAGGAAAATATGAGGGAAAGAAGAAATGTAATTTCATCATTGTTTATGTCAGGAAATTAATAGAGATTGCCTTAAAAAAAGTATTAAGAATATTACATAATCTCTTCAAAGTATATGGTAGAAGAACAATGAAATGCTTTCCTAATATTCCCAGACATTATAAGAAATGCATACATACAGAATAAAGAATCCATATAAAGAATTATTTTAATGTTGGATGCAAAAATGCAACCTCAAATATTATAACTAAGATAATACATAGCCCTATGTAGATGGCCCAAATTCAATTATTAAAAGATTGGAATGCAAAGCAAATTCTAATCTTATATATGCTATATATAAGCATGCTATATTCTATACACACAAGACATGCATAAAATCATTCAGAAACACAGAAAATAGCAGGTGGGCACATGCAAATGAAAAGAAACCAGAAGTCATGACATTAACATCAACTAAGATTGAATTCAGGCCAAGAAGAATTAATTTAGTCAAAGGAGAAAAGTTTTAATGCAAAATTATGTAATTCACAATAAAAATGTACCACGATGAGTATCTATTTATCCTCAAGTAGCATCAATACTTGCAAAACAAAGATTTCAAGCTATATAAGAGCTATATATGTAGAAAGATTTTCAAAATACTTTAATTGTTCTCTTTTATACTAAGAGGTGATATAGACAAAAGATAATAATGAAATAGAAGACCTAAATAATATAATTTACAAGGTAGAAATAACTGACATCTAGCTAAATTTATACCTTGAAAACCGAATATATATACACTTTCTTTTTTAAAAGCCTGGAACGCTGACAACAATTGACTATATTAAGTCACAAAGAGAACCCCATAAATCCCAAGAAAGTAAAAAGAATAAAAATCTGTTCTTTTATTAAAAGTGCAATAATGTAGAGAAAACTCTATCCCCTTGGGAATTTTAAAACTCTTCCTTAAAAACCTGTGTTTCAATGTGGATATTCAAACTGATATGACAAAAATAAAATTAGTTTAATAAACTACAGGCCAAATCTATGTGATAAAATTAAATAAGTATTCAGAGAAAAATTAAAAAACAAATATTTGCATATAAAAAAGGAAAAATGAAGTTATTAAGCATCCAAGTATGAAGTTAGAAAAAGAAAAAATATCTTCAGAAATGAAGATAGATGGCATTAATAAAGAGAAAAGCAGAGACAGGAAAATATATACGAATAATAAATAAAACCCAAAGCTGCACTTTTCTGTGGAAGAAGGGGGCAACTTTCTAATGTAATTAAGATAAAAAAGGAAAAAGACAAACAAAAATAAGAAATTAATTTTTTAAATAGCCACAAAGAGAAAATTAAAAGGATCATAAGAGACTTCTTTACTCAACTTTAAGGCACAAATCATTCTGATGTTATATAAACTGTCCCATGGAATACAAAAATAATGAAAAATAGGAAAAATTATTCTCTTTCCAAAGTAAATATAACATTGGTAGCAAAACAGACATCACCTCCTCCCCCAAAACCACTGAGGACAAACCCATCGGCATATATCTCAATAAAGCATTAGCAAACAGCATCTAGCAGCACACAGAGAAAACAGCTTAATACCAGTGACATATATTTGAGGAAACCATGAATGGATTACAAACCAACAGAAAAATGGGTAAAGATGAAATAGAATCAACTATTAACAATATAAAAAGATGTCCAACCTCACTCATAACAAAATAAATTAGAACAAGAACCATATTGACATATCGTTTCATATAGTCTTGTCAAATATCAAAAACTCCGACAAGGGGTGCCTGGATGGCTCAGTGGGTTAAGCCTCTGCCTTTAGCTCAGGTCATGATCCAGTTCTGGGATCGAGCCCCACACTGGGCTGTCTGCTCAGCAGGGAGCCTGCTTCCTCTCTCTCTGCCTGCCTCTCTGCCTACTTGTGATCTCTCTGTGTCAAACAAGTAAGTTAAATCTTAAAAAAAAAAAAAAAAAACTCTGACAAAACACTGTGTTGGTAAAAGTAGGGGAAAATACTCTTGTACATTGCTTGTGGCAATGTAAGTTTATAAAAATTTTAAAGGAGACAATAGCAATATTTATTAATTACAAATGTACATACCTTTTGATTTAGCAATTCCATTTGCAATTCCACTAATTAGTGGAATTCCGATTCCACTACTCTAGAAAGATCTCAAATATATCATTGAGAAAGTTAAGAACAGCACAGAGAGTATGCTACCACCTATGTAAAATATGGAGAAAAAAATACTTCCTTGTATACTTTGAAATATCTCTAAAAGAATAAAACAGAGGGAACTCTGTGATTGAGGGACCTCAATAGAAGGGATTTTGAACCATCTGAATCTATTTTTCAAAATTATATACTAAATATTTCATCTGGTCACAGTGGAAATCAGGCCTCCAGGAACTCCTCATTTTAAAAACACATGTACATGAAGTGTACAATCCACTGGCAATTAATAGACCTGTACCCTTGGGGCTAATAATACATTATATGCTAATTTAAAAAATTTTTTTAAATTTTAAATTAAAAAGAAAAATAAAAGAAACACATGTACAATTTGAAATTAAAAGTAAGAATGAAATCTATCACCTCCACACCTTAGGTATATCTGTTTTCTGACCCATGCCTTCAGGAACTTCACCTGCCAAAACAAATTGAGAATAGCAAATGAAATTAAAACTAGATTTAGACATTTCATTTTAAGGAATACACTTATTAAAGCACCATTACTAGATGGCATTATGAGTTCAAAGGTAGACTTTTTAGGAGTAGTTTCAAACTATAGGCCTAGACATAGTGATTCATCCAAAGAAATGCCCAGGTTTGCCCAAGATAGAACTAAAATGCAGTATGCATTAAAAGAAAATATAAAGCTCATAATCATGTACTTCTGTAAGTTTTATCCTTCTGCTATCACATTACCTATGATGTTTGCCAGAGGTAAATTTTTGTTGTCCACTTTATCCTGGGGTATTCAAAATGACATCCTAGACAGACCAATTCTCACCAATGTTAGAGCCTGGTGAATACATCTCCATCTTTGTTTGGGCCAGGTACAGCTAGGTAATATCAAGGTCAAATTAGCATGTAAATGTTAAACAGTGTCGATGCCCCCTACAGTCAGAAAGCATAGACAAGTATGTGCCAAATATTTAAAAATAATTTATCTTAGTATAAAGCCAATATATCCTTATTATAGATAAATTGGAAAATACAAGATGTTTACAGTAGAAAATAAAAATTAAAATAATCCCACCCCCTAGGAATAACAAGTATTTATAGAGTTTCTTTAACATCGATTTCGTGTGTGTGCGCGCGCGCGCGCAAACGTATATTTATCACAGAGTTCAAAAATGCCTGGTTCCTGCTGTTTTCAACCTAAGAATTTGTGAGAATTTCTCTGATCATTAAAATTCTTTGTGAATCTAAATTTGAATGGTTGTATAATAGCTGTATAGCATAATTTATTTTAGCTTTCTCCTCTTCGGAAGCTTTTAAGATTTTTCTAATTTTTGCTTAGCATTTGAAGATTTAATGCCATTTACCAAGACTATATTTCTTGCAAAGAGAGTAAGAATTTCTTGGATCAATCCTGTGCCAGGCACTTGTATTATCACTCATCTTCATAACAAACTTGCAAGATGAAGATTTTTCACTCCTGTTCTACAAGCGAGGGAACTGAAGAACAGAAATCCATGGGAAGTTACTAAACTGAGTCTGAAATGTCAGCCTTGTATGTTTTTGAACCTGAGTCTCTCTCTTTTCACAACACAATGCTATGACCCAGAAAAGCCTCTGAAGAATCAGTATTTACTGTTTTTCTGGAGCCCTGGTCTAAATCTGGACCACTGTGTGACTGCAACATGGGTGGAATCCCCAAGCCAGTGAATAAAACTTGACATGTTCCTAGAATTTAAATCTCAAACACACTAAGATTATGCTCCAGTCATTGTGCCATAAGGCAGTAATTCTTAACTGATAAAAACGAAACAAAGCTGTGCCTTCCTGTAAAAGGACCCCTCAAAAGGGAGTGTGCTTATAAAGGTGGTGATAAAAATGAAGAAAAGTTAAAGAAGTTGAAGAAAATAAAAGTTCTGAGCTAGAAAACAGATTTAGATAATCAGAGTAGAATGCCCAATGTTCCCAAGGCTGGATATATGATATAAACAAGACCAATCTATAGGAAAACAAGAAAAAGTGATTCTTGAACATTCTGTGAGTACTTTAGTAAGAATATACTTAAATGACATAAAAAATACATTATAAATTATAATAGTATATAAACTAAGGGGATAAAGAGCTTAGTTAAATATTTCAGTTCTGCATTTTACTAGGGAAATTGCAAGCGTCATGGGATTTGGAAATTTGGAAATTTGTGAAGGTCTTGGAATATATATACTTGTGAAAATCAAGGGCCTTTCCTAAAAATAGACCTGTGACAAACATCTCTACAAAGAAATCCTGGTACACATGTCTGGTAAGTTACTTGGCATCATTTCCTAAAATGATATTATCATTATTATGTTATTATCAATACGTTCCATGACAAAAAAAAAAAAAAAAATCCAAAATGTCCTCCAAATTAAAAATATCTCTATGGGGCACCTGGGCGGCTCAGTGGATTAAAGCCTCTGCCTTCGGCTCAGGTCATGATCTCAGGATCCTGGGATCGAGCCCAACATTGGGCTCTCTGCTCAGCGGGGAGCCTGCTTCCCTTCCTCTCTCTCTGCCTGCCTCTCTGCCTACTTGTGATCCTTGTCAAGTAAATAAATAAAATCTTAAAAAAAAAAAAATCTCCACTCCTCTGGCTAAAATTTTCCCATTTAAACTACTCTTTGGACTCAGCCAATATTTTTAGAAAGCTCCTAAAAATAATGTCAAAAAAATTTTAGGGAAAGTCTCTATTTTACCTACAAGTTACTGTAATAGTGATATGAGAAAAGCACAATGTAACTGAGGACTTATGGAAGTCCAGATTAAGAATTGTCTGGTTCTCACCCAGAAAGGGGGGAATTAGAGCAGAGGAGAGGTGGGGTAAGGAGTGGGGGTAGCAAAGGGAGGTCAAGAGGCAGGAGAGTATAAAAATCAACTTCTTGTATTTCTTAATTTTGTTCAAGATCAAATCTTACTTTACAATATTTGGCAATGTGTAAAGCTTCTTATTAGGAGACAAAGGGAAGTGTTTCCTATCTTTCTCGGTTATTTCTGTACCGAACACCTGAGCACTCAGAGTCAGTGAAGAGAGATAAGGAATTCGAGACACCCAATGGAAACCTTCTGCTGATCTCCCATGCTTTCAACAGAACTATCTAATAACTGGCCAAAATCAGAGCAACAAGGGTCACATAGAAAAAGAATGCCTGAAAATCTTAATTCAGAGCAGGTGTCCTGACAAAAGCAAACAGGAATTGGATATTAATGATATAGCTTATCTGGTCATTCAAAACAGCCCTGTGCAGTGTGAATTCTTAAGAATGAACTGTAAATTCTTACAAACACAGGCCCTAACACCACTTCCAGAGCTGTTAGGAAGCAAGTATGAAACACTGCTTTTACTGAGCAAATTAAGTTGCAAAAAACTTTTCCTCCCTGGGATATTGGCATATTAAGTACCATGGAGCATAATTACACAGAGCACCAAAAGCAGTCTCAGATAGTATCATATCTAATCCCTATCTCTATTCCCAAATGGTAACAAATACAAAGATTCATCTCAATTATTCAACATTCATTGAACAAATATTTAGTGTTTATTATATGCTGAGCACTATGTTAGATGCTGGCAGTGCCCATATCAATAAGAAACCCAGCAATAAAAGGTTTGTCTTACAAAATAGAGTTACTTATAGTCTTTAAGAACTGTTAACAATATCAGTAAGAGGGGCTCCTGGGTGGCTCAGTGGGTTAAAGCCTCTGCCTTCGGCTCAGGTCATGATCCCAGGGGCCTGCTCAACAGGGAGCCTGCTTCCCCCCTCTCTCTCTGCCTGTCTCTCTGCCTACTTGTGATCTGTGTCTGTCAAATGAATAAAATATTTTTAAAAAATCAGTAAGAAAGAAGAACTCTTTCCCTTACCATAGATTTTCCCATTAATAGAACATTTTTTAAAAGTCATGATGTTTTGAGTGAGGGTTCCTGTTTTGTCAGAGAAAACGTATTCAATCTGGCCCAGTTCCTCATTGAGAGTAGTCGTCCGAGCTTCAGCAGGTGTGGATTTTCCAGAGTAATACATCTTCCGGTCCCAGTTTATAAAATAACTGTGTCCCAGACGAATTACTTCCATACTTCATCCATTAAAATGGAGAAAAAGAAATGCTCCATCAATTTCAGAACACACAAAGCTTTGCCAAAGTAAGAAGTCCATCAAAGTCTTCAGAGTGTAGGAGAAAATATGGATGCTCCATCCCCAGGTTCTAGTGACCTTCAGAAGCATCTCAGCAGAGGCTGATTATGAACCTGCCAAAGTTATTTCCCTGAAACACCGTGAAAAAAATAGACTGACTCTGCATAAAACCTTGGAGAATGTCCCATGGGTCACCATTTATATTAAACAGGCCCAGTAGAGATTTCCTAGGTAACCTAAGTTGGCATTTCTCTTATACCTTAGGAGAAAGTGACTATGATTAAAGATGTTTGTCAGAAAGAAGATCTAAAGAAATGTGTACATTGAGGACTTTCTCTCTAATATACTGTTTGATGTACTTTGCTTTGTCAAAAGAGATAAAAGCAGTAGCTCTATAAAGCATTAAGCAAACCATAATAGATACTGAGTAAATCTCAATATTGTAAATATTATTGTTACACTACTTTGCCCCTTTGCCAGGAAAAGAGCATTGCCTCAGGTTCTAGTGGTAATTTATGACTTTCCAACTCTAGAAGTGAAATTTCTATGGCCAAATGTATGAAATTTTAAAATCTCTGTCATATATAAGACTAAATCAATTTCCAAAAATGTTAATATTGTAAGTTTCTGCAATTAAGTCACTGAAATCATCATTTACTATGTATAATGTATATACATACACATCATAAAAATGTTACCAATTTATCACTTGTATTTTAATTTTGTTTCCATTATTTTTGCATGAAGAAGTTTTCTTTTTCATTGATCAAATTTATCAATTGTTTATAGTTTCTCTTTTAGGAATTTTGCTTAAATAGGATTTCCCTATGCCAAGATTATATATACAAATATCTTTATTTTTCTCCTGATTCTTTACTGAATTTTCCCCCATTTAAATCCTTTTCACAGTTGGAATTTTTATAAATATGATGTACATACAAGGTGCTAATTTCAATTTTTATGAAGTTTTTTCATCATCATTTATTGAACAACAAATCCTTTCCCTTACTGTGTTGGGATGCTTACATGCCACCTATAAATTATATTCCTCACTAGAATCTACTCTAGGGATTTCAGTTTTATTCCTTAATATGTCACTTAGTGGGGGAGAAAAAGATAGTGGAGCTGTAAGTGGTCCTATTTCAAATGGTCCCCTGAATTGAGGTAGATATCTACCTGATCATTCTGAACACCCACGAAATCAGCCTGAGATGTAAGAAGATACATTTAGATCTCACAAACAGACTATCTCTGGCAGTTGGTCTTGAGGTATGAAGTGGGGAACTGTGATTTTTGTGGGTAGATATTGAAAGATAAATGGAAGTGGGGGAGCCTCTGGGATCCTGCACCTCTGGAGTGCAAAAGGCTCCCATGCTGGGGACCAGGCACAGACTCACAGACTAGTAGCGGCAGGGAAAGGACTTTATGGCAACCCCCAGACTGAAACCTCGAGCTGCAGGGGAGTGCATGCAAATTGGGGGTGGCTATGAATTTTAGAAGCACAAAGGACAGAGATGCACCTGGACCTGGAATCAAGGGCTGGGAGCACTGCTGTGGGATGCACAACCCAGGAATCTGCAGTTTTAACAGCACAGACAAAAACAGAGATAGTATGACATGGAGAGCTCAGTGGAAAGCAGATTGAGATCTCTCTGTTCTGAGACAGAGGTTTGGTTATGGTCACTTCTGCTCTGACTCTCAGAAGAGACACAAAAGCCCCAAAATATTGGTTTTCACGGAGCCCATCCCCACCCCACCCCCACGCAAAGGGGGTGGGGCAACTCTGCCCAAACAGGGTTGCCTGAGTAACAGCATGGCAGACCCCTCCCCCAGAAGACAGGCTAGAAGAACAAGAGGAAGCCAACCCTAAGGTCCCTATAAAACAGGTGTATCTTATCCACTCATTTACCACTAAATAAGACTCATTTCCACTGCATACAATGGAATATTATTTAGCCTTAAACAAAAGAACTGAATTATGATATAATGTTCCAACATAGATGGACCCATCTTGAAAAATGGTCCCTAAGTGAAATAAGTCAGACCCAAAAGGAAAATGTTGTATATGAGGAAAACGTTCTCTCATATAAGGTACCTGTAGTAATGAAATACATAAAGACTGTTAGTAGATGCTATTTTCCAGTGGCTGGATAAAGCAAAATAAGAAGAGTTGATGTTTAATGGGTACAGAATTTCAGCAGAGAGAGATGATAAAGTTTTAGAATGATGGTATTGATGGTTGCATAACAATATGAAAGTACATAAAGCTACTGAACTGTTCATTTAAAATAGTAAATGTCATATATTTTGAACCACAAAAAATAGTAAAATGTGTTTGTCGTTATCATTTTGTCAATAAAAAAAGTCCTTAGGAAAAAAGTACAAAGTCCATAATAGAAAAAAAAAAACAGGTGCATCTTGCTTGGGTTGTGGTCAATAATTTGGACTCTGTACATTCTCTCAACCACCCCTCAATAGAATGACTAAGAGAAGGAACCCCTACATAGGAAAGATTCACAGACTGTCACCTCTGCCACAGAACTAATGGATATGGATATAAGAGAGCTGTCAGAAATAGACATCAGAGGGTTATAAAAACAATAGCTAGGATCAAGAAAACCTTGGCAACATAGATTCTCTAAGGGCAGAAATGAGAGCTAATCTGGCAGAACTTAAAAGTGCTATCAATGATATCCAACCTAATCTAGATGCTCTAACAGCTATGGTAAACAAGGCAGAAGAACTATTTAGTGATCTAAAACACAAACTGATAGAAAAGAAGGAACAGGAAGAGGCCTGGAACAAACAGATTAAAATCCATGTAAACAGAGAAATAGATAGTAATATAGCAATAGTAAAAGAGAAATAATAGTAAAAGAGAAATAATATTAAAGAGAAATAAATAACACCATGAAACATTCCAACATTGGAATTATTGGGATCCCTGAGGGGGTGGAGAGAGAGAGGACTAGAAGACATATTTGAGCAAACTGTATCTGAGAACTTCCCTAACCTGGGTAATGAAGCAAGTATTCCTGTCCTAGAGGCAGAGAGGACCCCTCCCAAGATCAAGGAGAACAGAACAATGCCCTGCCATGTAATAGTAAAACTTGCAAATCTTAGAACTAAGGAAACCATCTCAAGGGCAGTTAGGGGGAAAATATTCCTTACATACAGAGGGAGGAACATCAAAATAACATCAGACCTGTCCATAGAGACCTGGCAACCTAGATAGGGCTGGCAAGATATATTCAGGGTACTAAATGAGAAGAACATGCAGCCAACAATACTTTATCTGGCAAGGCTGTCATTCAGAATGGATGGAGAGATACAGAGCTTCCAGGACCAATAGAAACTGAAAGAATATGTGACCACTAAGTCAGTCCTAAAAGAAATATTAAGGCAGCAGGCACCTGGGTGGCTCAGTGGGTTAAACCTCTGCCTTCGGCTCAGGTCATGATCTCAGGGTCCTGGGATCAAGCCCCGCATCGGGCTCTCTGCTCAGCAGGGAGCCTGCCTTCCCCCTCTCTCTCTGCCTGCCTCTCTGCCTACATGTGATTTCTGTCAAATAAATTTAAAAAAATTAAAAGAAATATTAAGGCAGGATGGCTTCTATAAAAGGACAAAAACCCCAAGAGTGATATAGAACAGAAATTTACAACATAGAAACAAGAACTTCACAGGCAACATGTGACAATAAAATCATATCTTTCAATAATCACTCTCAACGTAAACAGCCTAAATGCTCCCATAAAATGGCAGAGGGTTACAGATTGGATAAAAACACAGGACCCACCCATATGCTGTCTAGAAGAGATTCACTTTGAACCTAAAGATACATCCAGACTGAAAGTGAAGTGATGGAGAACCATCTTTCATGCTAATGGACCTCAAAAGAAAGCTGGGGTAGCAATTCTCATATCAGACAAATAAGATTTTAAGCTAAGACTGTAGTTAGAGATATAAAAGGACACTATGTATTCTTAAAGGGCCTACCCAACAAGAAGATCTAACAATTGTAAATATCTATGCCTCCAAAATGGGAGCAGCCAACTACACAAGCCAACTGTTAACCAAAATAAAGAAATATACTGATAATAATACATTAATAGTAAGAGACCTCAACACTCCATTCTCAGCAATTGATAGAACATCTAAGCAAAAAATCAACAAAGAAATAAGAACTTTGAATGACACCCTGGACCAGATGGACCTCATAGATATATACAGACATTCAACTCTAAAACAACAGAATACTCACTCTTCTCAAGCGCACATGGAACTTTCTCCAGAATAGACAACATACAGGGTCAGAAATCATGTCTCAACTGATACCAAAAGACTGACATTATTCCCTCCATATTCTTATACCACAACTCTTTCAAACAGGACCTCAATAAGAAAAAAAAGTTTGGAAGAAATTTAAACACTTGAAAGTTAAGATGGTCCTGCTCAAGAATGTTTGGGTCAACTAGGAAATCAAAGAAGAACTTAAACAATTCATAGACACTAAAGAGAATGAAAATACACATCAGTCCAAAACCTACAGGATATGGCAAAGGCAGTCCTAAGGGGGAAATACATAGCCATCCAAGTCTCAGTGGAAAAAAAGAAAATAAAAATCCCAAATACAGAAACTATCCTTAAACCTTAAAGAACCAGAGGATCAACAACAAATTGAGCCCAAATCATGCACAAGAAGGGAAATAATTAAGATCCTAGCAGAGATCAATGAATTAGAAATCAGAAATATGGTAGAACACATCAACAAAATTAGAAGCTGGTTCTTTGAAAAAATTAATAAGATTGATAACCCACTTGCCAGACTTATCCAAAAGAAAAGAGAAAGGACCCAATTAATAAAATTATTAACAAAAGGGAAGAGATCATGACTAACATCAAGAAAATAGAAACAATCACTAGAAATTATTATCAACAACTACATGCCAATAAATTAAGCAACCTAGAAGAAATGGATGCATTCCTGGAAACGTATAAATTTCCAAGACTGAAACAGGAAGAAACTGACAACCTGAATAGACCAATAACCAGTAATAAGATTGAAGCAGTGATCAAAAACCTCCCAAAAAACAAGAGTCCAGGACATGATGGATTCCCTGGGAAATTCTACCAAACATTCAAAGAAGAAATAACACCTACTCTCCTGAAGCTGTTTCAAAAAATAGAAACAGAAGGAAAACATCCAGACTTATTCTATGAGGTCAGTATTACCTTGATCCCAAAACCAGGCAGAGACCCCATCAAGAAGGAGAATTTCAGACCAATATCCCTGATGAATATGGATGCCAAAATTCCCAACAAGATCTTAGCTAATAGGATCCAACAGTACATTAAAAGGATTATCCATCATGACCAAGCAAGATTTATCCCTGGGATGCAAGAGTGGTTCAACATTCGCAAATCAATCAATGTGACAGAACATATTAATAAGAGGGGAGAGAAGAAACATATGGTCCTCTTAATTGATGCAGAAAAAGCATTTGACAAAATACAGCATCCTTTCCTGATTAAAACCCTTCAGAGTATAGGATAGAGGGAACATTCCTCAATTTCATAAAATCCATCTATGAAAAATCCATAGTGAATATCATTATCAATGAGGAAAAGGTGGGAACCTTTCCCTTAGTATCAGGAACATGACAAGGATGCCGTCCCTTGCCACTATTGTTCAAGACAGTAGAAGAAGTCCTAGCCTCAGCAGACAGACAACAAAAAGAAATAAAAGGTATTTAAATAGGCAAAGAAGTCAAACTCTCTCTCTTCACAGATGACATGACACTTTATGTGGAAAACCCAAAAGATTCTACCCCCAAATTATTAGAACTGATACAGAAATTCAGCAATATGGCAGGATATAAAACCAATGCACAGAAACTGGTTGCTTTTCTATACACTAACAATGTAACCATAGAAAGAGAAATTAAGGAATCAATTCCATTACAATAGCACCCAAAACCACAAGATACCTAGGAATACACCTAACCAAAGAGGTAAAGGATCTATACTACAGAACACTTATGAAAGAAATTGAGGAAGATACAAAAAGATGGCAAAATATTCCATGTTCATGAATTGGAAGAATAAGCATTGTTAAAATGTCTATCCTGGCCAGAGCAAGCTACACTTTCAGTGTCATCCCTATTAAAATACCATTGGCATTTTTCAAGGAGCTAGAACAAACAATCCTAAAACTTCTGTGAAACCAGAAAAGACCCAAATCACCAAGGGAATGTTGAAAAAGAAAAACAAAGCTTGGAGCATCATGTTGCCTGACTTCAAGCTATATTACAAAGCTGTGATCACCAAAACAGGATGGTATAGGCACAAAAACAGACACATAGACCAGTGGAACAGAACAGAGATTCCAGAAATGGACCTTCAATTCTGTGGTCAACTAATCTTTGACAAAGCAGGAAAAAATACCAAATGGGGGAAAAAAACAGTCTCTTCAATAAGTGGTGCTGGGAAAATGGGACAGCTACATATAGAAAAATGAAACTGGACCATTCTCTCACAGCATATACAAAGATAAACTCAATACGGATGAAAGACCTCAATGTGAGACAGGAATCCATCAAAATCCTAAAGGAAATATAGGCAGTAACCTCTTCAACATCGGCCACAACAACTTTTTTCAAGACATGTCTCCAAAAGCAAGGAAAACAAAATTGAAAATGAACTTTTGGGACTTCATCAAGATAGATAACTTCTGCACAGCAAAGGAAACAGTCAACAAAACAATGAGCCAACCCACAGAATGGAAGAAGATATTTGCAAATGATTCTACAGATAAAGGGCTGGTATCCAAGATTTATAAAGAACTTCTCAAACTCCACACCCAAAAAACAAATAATCAAGTCCAAAAATGGGTAGAAGACATGAACAGACACTTCTCCAATGAAAACATACAAATGGCTAACAGATATATGAAAAAATGTTCATCCTCATTAGCCATCGGGGAAATTCAAATCCAGGCCTCATTGAGATACCACCTTACAGCAGTTAGAATGGCTAAAATTGACAATAGAAGAAACAACAAATATTGGAGAGCATGTGGAGAAAGGGGAACCCTCTTACACTGTTGGTGGGAATGCAAGTTGGTACAGCCACTTTGGAAAACAGTGTGGAGGTTCCTCAAAAAATTAAAAATAGAGCTATGTTATGACCCAGCAATTGCATTACTGGATATTTACCCCAAAGATATAGATGTAGAGAAAAAAAGGGCCATATGCACCCCAATGTGCATAGCAGTAATGTCCACAATAGCCAAACTGTGGAAAGAGATGAGATGCCCTTCAACAGATACATGGATAAAGAAGATGTGGGGTGTGTGTGTGTGTGTGTGTGTGTGTGTTTATAAATAAGATGTCATGTGTGTATGTATGTATATATATATATATATATATATATATATATATATATACACACACACACGCACATGTGTGCACATGCATACACACACACACATACATGGAATATTACTCAGCCATCAGAAAGGATGAATACCCAACTTTTACATTAACATGGATGGGACTGGAGGAGATTATGCTGAGTGAAATAAGTCAAACAGAGAATGTCAATTATCATATGATTTACTTATTTGTGAAACATAGGAAATAGCATAGATGACATGAGGAGAAGGAAGGGAAAAATGAAGGCAAGGGGGATTAGAGGAGGGAGACAAATCAAGAGAGACTATGGACTCCAAGAAACAAACTGAAGATTTTGGGGGGGATGGGTTAGCCTGATGATGGGTATTAAGGAGGGCACGTATTGCATGGAGCAAGGGGTGTTATACACAGCTAATGAATTACTGCATACTACATCAAAAACTAATGATGTACTGTATGGTGGCTAACAGAACATAATAAAAAAAAGGAAAAAATACATCTCTTATTTTCCTTATTGCATCTTTATAAAATTTGGCAATACCTGGGAGGATGTAGGAACACTTAGTCTCTTTAAAAATTCTTAGCTATAATTACTCACCTATTCTTACTGATAGAATCAATGTGTTCATTTATGCAAACTTTAGAATCAATGTACCAGCTTTCTCATAAAACTTACTTGAGATTTGTATTAAGTGTACATTAAACTTATAATTATTGGAAAAGACCTAATATTTTAATATATCAATGCCACTTCAAGGAGAAGGATTAATCTTTATAGTAATTCAATTTTGAAATTGGTATTAGGTAATAAAATACCTCTATTGGTAAAGAATTTTAGTTTAGTTTTGATTTGCCTTTGTTTTTTATATAAGTCTACACCATAGCTTGATAGATATGTTCCTGCACATTGTATCTTTTTATTGATGAGATCATTGTTTAAATTGTTGTTGACCTAAAGGAAAGTTTTTTGTTTTAACATTAAAAGCTTTTCCTGATAGTAAGAAATGTGATTATGACACAAAATCAGACATTTAAATGAATTATCTTACTAAGAGACTCACAGGATTATTCCATTGGATTTCCTAAGTCTATAATCACATTGACTATACTCTTACTTTCTAATAGAGTTATTATCATTTCAGGTTCATGACATCTCTTCACTGATATTTTGCTATACGTCTTAGTACATTAACAAGGTCATCCAGAAGAGTATAACACAGTAATGACAATAGCAAAGACCCATTTCTGA
Organism: Mustela nigripes; assembly: GCF_022355385.1. Taxonomy (NCBI): domain Eukaryota; kingdom Metazoa; phylum Chordata; class Mammalia; order Carnivora; family Mustelidae; genus Mustela; species Mustela nigripes. The sequence goes on from NC_081569.1 coordinate 67,910,174, forward strand.
TCTTAATGGGAATTAAGCTTTGGTTTTCTCATCTGTAAAGTGAGAATATTTATAGTGGCTTGATTATGCTAACTCTGAACATTTGTCTTCCTGAAGACAAAAGATGAAACCAAAATCCTTTCTAGCATTACATTCTATGCTCCTGATATTTCCCTTTCCAAAAGTGGTATGGTGCCCATTCATTTTTGACCTATTTAAATGGTAACACTTTTTTTTTCACCTAAACTAAAAATCACACTATGACTATGTAGAATCCGACAATATAAAAATAAAGTCATATTCTGAATTTGTTTATATACTTTCCTTTTATAGTTTACCCATCTATGCTCCCCTCCTCTCCTCCACACACACATACTTCCTTGTAAATTCCTTGCTAGCTTTTCTGTCTCGGCTGTTTTCCTTATTCCATTCACTTAAAAAAAAAAAAAAAATTAGCACTTATAGTGGACCAAGCACAGTGCTTTACCTGTAATAAGCAGTCCATCAGTGCTGAATGGATGAATCCTGGCCTTCTATTCCCTAATTTCACTAGTAAGGACATTAAGACTGAGAAGTTAAGTGACTAACCAAAGATCACACAAATCATCAACCACCGAGCTTCAGAATTCAGACATTCGATAAAGCCAATGCCGACCTGACCTTAAGAATGGCATTACGAAGGTAACTGTACAAACAATATGAGGGTTTCATCTTTCAGAAGTAAGAGAGCTCCCTGAAAACTCAAAGCAAAATGAATACAATACCATCTGATCCTTCTGTACCACACTTCAAACCAATGGAAGTCCTGCAAATTAATTTGGACTCTTAGATCTTAAAATAGTGTGTGGAGAGGAAGGGTATCCTTTTTATTTGGGAAAGAGGATTTGGGAGAGTCACAGTGGAACATTCAGCTCTTTGTCTTGTCATGGCAGAAAAAAGCAGACAAACGTTCAGAGTTAGCATAAATATCAAGTGCTAGTGTTTTCTGCCTGAAAGCTCAAAGAGCAAGGCTTATGATTCCACCCATTCTGTGGCTAAACAAGCAAAGTCGAAATGAATTCCTATTGCTTTGGGGGGAAAAAAATCTAATTCCTTGGGAGTACATGGCTGCATTTCTTACCATGATGTATTAAAAAAACTGTAGCTGGGTATGCTTTAATACTACAGATAAACAAACGGACAGCACCGAAATATTTTAACAACATCAACACCCTCTGTTCATGTGGAATTGTTAACCATTCAAAGTAAATTCAACACTTTTACCCTCGAATGACATTCAGTCCTAATTTATTCTTTGTACCTAGTTGAAAGCCTAGAGGAAGATTTTATAGAAGGCCTCCCTTCCAAAGAGAAAAACGCGAGGGTTCTCTTCTTGTAGGTCTCAGTCTTTAGGACTGAGCAACCTGAAATTCCTTGGAATGCTCCTCCCGTCATGTTCAGATCAGAATCACTGCTCTTGTTTGTTGAGAGGAAAGTTCCCATTTACCCTCATCATTACTATGCCTTACAACAAGTACAGAGCTCTAGACTCTTTTCCTTCTCTTGATATCTTCACTGAGTAATAAACCAGACACCATTTAGGGAGAGAAGAAAAACACAGTACCAAGTGTCAGATGTTGTGCTTTGGATCTTGGCTCTATCCCTAGTCAGCCCCATGAGCCTGTACAAATAATCTCATTTCTGAAAGAAGTTGAGCAGTAACTACTTTAGAAGGTTGTTGGGAGGCATAAGTAAAATAAAGTATATGGAAGCACTTTATATATAAAAAATTAAAAAAAAAATATTAAATGTTATCTGGGGTAAGGTGGTATTATTTGGAGCAGACAGGAACTCAGATCAATTACTTTAATCCTGCCATTTCACTGAGCAACACATAGTTCATAAACAAACTAAGGCACAGAAAAGCCAAGTGCTTTCTTCAAGGTCACACTGCTATTTGTGGTCATGCCAAAACCAGAACCTGGGTTTGAACTATTCCACTTGGGTTTTCTTTTCATTACTGCAAGAGACACATTACAAGGAAAAGGAAAGCTAACCTGGGAATCTAGCCTTGACCTCTACAACACCAATCTTTCAAATCATTAAGTGAAAAATGCCAACGCACTTCAAAGAAAGAACATGCAGAGAATATACTTCCTTTGTGAGGACATATGAAACTGCACATGTACAGATGGTAAGCCACCATGAGCATTTATGGTCCGTTTAGGACATAAAAGGAAAGCTATAAAAGCTGACCGTAGCTCTTCTGGCAAAGAGCAGGATTTACTACAGACTTTATAATTGGATACAATCATGAGAGGTCCTCGGAATCAAAGATGAGCCAGTAGGATACAGCTTAAATAGAGCCTGCTCTGACCACAGCTCCAGAAGGCCCAGAGCAATTTGCGGTGTTGTGGCCACATGCCACTACTTCAAGTAAATTTCCCACAAGTTGACATTTCAGTTTCCTGACTGCTGTCCAAAACAAGGGTGGATTTTGTGCATTGAACTTCCCTTGCTTCATCATAGCCAGGATTTTGGAAAGAGAGAAAAAGAAGCTTGTAAAAATTAGTGGGGATTTAGAGCCGGTAATTTTTTTGTATTGTTAAAGTACTGGTGATGAGGGATGTCAAACAACCATGTCTCACCCTGGCTCCAGTGCCTTTGAGATAGTCTGGCGCAATCTTGGTAGGATTAGGATCAAAAGTATCCCAGCTACACACTCTTGGGCCACCTTCTAAGCCTTATCAAATACACACACACAAATACACATATATATGTGCCTATACAGTATTACGTGTGTGTGTGTGTGTGTGTGTGTGTGTGTATGGAGAGACAGAGAGAGAAAAGAGAGAAAAAGAGAGGTCATTTTAGCTCTTTTTTGTGAGACCAAATCTAGAAATGACAGATAGTGTTGTGGTGGGAGTTATGACTCATACTTATTTAACAATGGACAAGTGCTACCAACTGTATTTCAACTTCTTTATGTTATAGTTACAATAATAGGAAAAATTAACATTTCTCAAGCTCTTACGATGTGTCATTCTTTTAAGAGCTTTACAGTTTGTTTACTCTTTACTATTAAGTAAAATGCTATTTTCTTTTCTTTTAAAATCAGGAAACTGAAGACTAGAAGGTGAAATAACTTGCCCAATAACATGGAGTTACTAAGTGGTGGAACAGAATCCAAATCTGAGTATCGGGAGCCAGACTAGTGGCAGGGAGTCACCATCAGAATAGATGTCCCCAAGTATTCTTCCATTTCTTACCCTATATCAACCCATTTCTAACTGATCAGGTTGCATGAGACACTGCAGTCCATCTTTCCAAAGAATAAGACCCCTAAGAAACCAGAACAAATCAAGGATAAAACAAAATGCATTTACTATAATTTGAAAATGTAAAAGTTAAGCAGATTAAGCAACTTAGTTGCCTGATTTGTAACAGATGTAGCAGATCATAAGCAGTTAAAGCAAGACATCCACCACACTGTCATCATTTTAAAACAAAAATGATTACAGAGCATGATTATGCACAATGGTCTTTTGACAAAGTGGCTTACCTATAGTATAAATTCTCATCTTACCTCACATATAATGAAATGGGTACAACTGTATTGAGGATTATAATATATGACCAGAATGTTAAGAATCCTGAGAAGACAGAGTTCTTCTCTCTTTCATTCCAAAAGAGGAAAGTTCTGAATTGGTCTCCAACTTGATTCTCCCAGATTGAATTTCCTATTGCAAGAATAATTCCCAGGCATACCAGAAACCCAAAAATCTGAAATGAGAATAGAAGTCTGGCTAAGGTTAACTTGAACCCAAAACTCATCATCCCAACACAATACCGTCATACTCCTAATTCCAAGAAAAGGTCATTTGAAAAGACAGGCAAAGCTCTTCTTACTTATCATTAATCATACAAGTAAAATTCAATATTTTTATGTTGGAACTTGGTTAAATGTGTTACATGCATTTTCTCACTTAATTCTCCCACTGATTGTCTGAGATAGGGACAATCATTATTCACAGGTTAAGAATCAAAAACAGAACAAAATAAAACAGAAGCACAGAAATATTATAACTCATCCATGGTCACAAAGCCAATAAATTCACACCCTTGATTTATGATGAGTGCATATACTTAAGTGGCTTAAGTAAAGAAGGTCATATGTCCTGATTTTCCCTGGTGTGCACCAGTTTGTATCTGTTGTCCAGATGTCATACTAATTGTGCTTTCTCCTTTCCCCTTCAAAAGTGTCCCTGTTTGAATTATAAATTATATGGTCACCCAAAAGGAAGAAAATATCAGGGATAAAGAATAATCTGAGACTAGTCAAGACTCTTGGCCACAGATCTAGCTACACAATCCTTATTTACAGTCCACAAGAAAAAGAAGGATTAATTAAAATACAGCATGGCATGTATATTTTTTCTTTTGAGATTGAAAAATAGTGGGAAGCAATCTGAAAACTGTTAGCCAACTCTTAAATTGGGATTAGTATCAGGATTAGCAAAGCAAACATTTTGGAGGTGTCTAGAAAGAGAGCAAGGTTCACTCAAATGCCAGCGTTGGAAAGGAAAGACACAAAGTCAGTGAATAGGTAAGACCTGAGCCGAACAAGGGATTCAGGGGACTTTGTTTTGCCAAGTGTCGTACTGTGTTAAGAGACAAGACCAACCTCTGTTGAGGGAGGAGTGGCGCTAGGGAATAGAAATGTATTGAACTTATTTCCTTTTTTCGCCAAGAAGGAATATTCTGGCATTCTAGGACTACTTTCCTCTTTATTCATTCATGAACAAAATATACATGTAGAAGACATTTATGTAGAAAAAAAAATATGGAAAAACCTGACTTACAAGTACCTTAGAAAACCATGTGTTAGAGAAAAGTAGAATTGTAAATTCCTGAAATCCTACCAATTTGATACCTGTATCATGGTATCCTCTTTTATTTCAATGATTAATACTACAAATTAATTGAAGTGAATTACTTTAAGAACATTAAAACCAGTGGTACTTGGCATTAAATGCCCTAAGTAGGATGGACTCAGTTTCTAATTCTCCAGTGGATTATTTGATTTTCTAGTATGAAAGCTGGGATAGTCTCTCCTTCACAATCAGGCTATAGGCTTACCTATAGTATAAATTCTCATTTAGACTTACTGTGTGGTGGATATACATACAATTTCCATGCAAGCCCAGAAGTGGGATTAGGGCCATTTAAATAGGGAATTCTAGGAAGGGACACAAGCTAAGCATGTCCCCTAGGCCCTGGAGTCTCTGCCCCAAGGGGATGGGTATAGTGGGAGGAAAGCCCAGTTCTGAGGACACCAAATGTAAAACACAGAGCCTGCCCAGTATTTTGTGCCCAGTAAGAGTTCATGTCCTTCTTTCTTTATTCAGAGTCCCACTATCTTATATCAGTTAGGCAAATAAATATATAGTGAACTCAGACTCTTTATAATTGATTGTGAGTCTGTGATTGGGGTGGCGGGAGGGGCTTGGTTCAAAGTCACTGTCCTCATATTTAAAGTCAATGTCTTCCAACTTAATTCCAATATAAGGAGGCAAAGCAGTATTACACAAAAAGTCAGATAACAATCAGATGCACAGCGTGAGGAAGCACAAGATTAACTGACAAAAGTGTAGCATGCAAGGAATAGTCAACTGTCTGATAAATGGATGGTAGGAAAAATTTTCAAAAAATGCAGAAAAGAACAAAAATTCAGAGGAAAGAAATAATCCCATGTTAAGGAGGTTCAGAAGTTTTGCAAAGGAGGAAAACTGTGACCTGGGCCTTAGAAGATTCATAAGCAGAACCAGCTACACAATTTGTGGATCCCAGTGCAAAATGAAAATACGGGACCCCTTGTTCAAAAATTACTGATAATTTCTACATGGCGACAGGTGAATAAACCAAGTATGAGGCCCATTTGAGTGGGGAACCTGTGTAATTACACAGGTCACATACACATGAAGCCAGCTCCATCCATAAGCTATGTTGAGAAGACATGAGCAAAAGTAAGACAACAAAAGGACCGAACTATCTCAAAAATAATGTTTTCTTTTTTAAAAACAAATACTTGAAACATGGAGAACTTGCAAGACCATGACAGCCTCCATAAACACTATCTACCCTCTCATGAAAAATTCCACCCATGGTTGTGAAATTATAATCTAGAAAGTAGAGGGCAATATAACTAGGCCCCAGAAGCAAAATAACCAAAAACCAATTACACAAAAAGAATGAAGATTCTGAAAGAATTCCCAGCCATATGTAAGAAATATATTAAAATAAAAATGACAAGTGTTTTCCCCTAATTTTGTTATAGTATCTTACCCATAGTACTAGAGTATTCAACAGTTTATCAATGCTTGTCCTCTTAAACTTTGTCTTACCGCTGTTCTGCATTAATTTTGTGTCAGGACCTGCCAAAAAAAATTAAATAGCAACTTTAAAACGATTTAATGATGTATTACTACCATTAGTATTTCTTATCATGTCAAATGTTCCTGAAAGGAGAATAACATGTTTTTCAAAATAATGTAACTTTTATTAAGAACATGGGCCATTTTTAAGTTATATAAGATTCTCAACTGGTAGCTTAGTAACAACCCTGGAGACTGCAAGAGAATGGGTCTCCTTGGAATAGGACAAATCCAGATAGAACCTGCAGCTGAAACATTTGAGAAATGCTATTTTTTCAAAAAGCTGTGTATGGCTGTGGTTTTAGTTGAAGAAATGAAAGGTAACAGGCCAATCCAAGTGAGGAATAATTTGACATGTTAAAAATAATGCAGTAATAAACATAACTCGGAACAATGAGATCAAAAATAGAAAGTTAAAATCAGAAATCAAATTCTGGATCTGTTTCTCAAAAAGATCTGGGGTGCCTTTATGGAGAAACTAGAATAAATGCAAACAATAAATACATCAGCATATAAGTTAAACCTTTATTGTATATTGCACAGTGTGCAGATAATATACATTTTTTGTAAGGGCAGGAATTGAATCTTATGTTAGCTTTATTTCAGATAAATGCATTTTCTCATTTTCATTAAGTCCCTTGCTCAAGTAATTCTTCTTTAATTTTTTAATTTTTATTAACATATAATGTATTATTAGTCCCAGAGGTATAGGTCTGTGAATTGTCAGGTTTATACTCACAGCACTCACCATAGCACATACCCTCCCCAATGTCCATAACCCAACCACCCTCTCCTTACCCCCACCCCCTGGCAACCCTCAGTTTGTTTTGTGAGATTAAGAGTCTTACGGTTTGTCTCCCTCCCGATCCCATCTTGTTTCATTTATTTCTTTCCTACCCCCTCAAATCCCCCACATTGCCTCTAAACTTCCTCATATCAGGGAGATCATATGATAATTGTCTTTCTCTGACCGACTTATTTCACTAAGCATGATACCCTCTAGTTTCATCCACGTCATCATAAATGGCAAGATTTCATTTCTTTTGATGGCTGCATAGTATTCCACTGTCAGGTAATTCTAAGAATTATTATTATCTGCCTTCGAGTTAGATAACGAGATGATTAACAAAAGAGAGTATTAGAATATATTGCTAAGGAAATTCCACTAAATGGAAGCAATTAAGCTTTAATTATATCTGATTCCTCCATTGTTCCTCTCCACATCATCTTCTCCTTATTGTCATCAATCCATGTAGCCACTTAATATAGGGGAGAGGAAAACTGAAAGAATTAAAGGAGAGAGGCACATGTAAAATTTTATCCCATCCTAAAAGTCAGGGAAGAATGAGCACATCCTTAGAAGACTTTCATTTACTTAAAATACCCCTGGGGATAAAAATATATGTTTATAAAAAATAAAAAATTAATTAAAAAAATACAAATGGAAGCAAGGACTGGGGTCTCATAAAATTCAGTCTGAAGATGGAATTATACCCCACTGTCCTATTCCCAACTACTGCTGTGTAAAGGAGACCACCCACATTTTCTCAGAATTGTTTATTAAAATCATATGGACACTGAGGGTGGGAAGCATTTCTTGTATGGTAAAGATCATCAAGGGAAAATGAAGTTTGTGATTGGTAAAAGCTGAAATACTCAAAGACCCCAGTTTTGTACTAAAATTTTATATTTCTTAGGCATACCTATACACACAGAGCAGCAGAGAACACACCTAGGGGTTTTTAAACATTTGTCTAAATATATCTACAGATGCTGATTCACACATCTCTTCTTCCACTCATAGCCACAGATCTTGAAAGAATTTCTGTACTCAGCAGCCTCTGTTTTCTCAGCTCCTACTTATTACTCAGCCTAGTTTCAGATCTAGTGTTATTATCAAAACTCTCCATACCCCACCCAACCCCTAGTGACCTACTCATTCAAGGACCTGCTATTTACCAACCTTACAAATACCATGGGCAATACTGAACTTTTCAAACTACACACACACACACACACATCTGTTTGAAAAACCTAACAATTTCTTCCCAGTGCTCTTAGGATAAAGATCAAAGTTCTGGATACAGACCACAAGGCTCTTTATGGTCCAGATCCTATCCACATCTCTCATCACATGTCTATCTATATTGTCCATGTTCTCTATACTCCACACTGGCCTTAAGTTGTGTTTTTGTTTTTGTTTTTTTAACCTCAACATTTTCAGTCCTGATACAGGGACATGGTCCACGATGTGACTTTTAATTAGCTTGCTCTTTCTTTTTATATTCCTCTATGACAAACTCGTTTGAGTACATGTTCTTTTCTTTTTTTTTTTTTTTTCAGAGCACTTATCTCAGTTTGAGGTTATATATTCATTACAACAAATATCTGAGATTAAGGTCTCTTACTTCTACTGGAGTCAAAACCGCAAGAATGAATGGACTTCATTTGTCTTTGCTCACATTCTTAATCAGAAACTAATAAGAAGTATATTGCCTGCCACATAGTACGCACTCAATAAAATCTAATTAATTAGGTATTATTACCCTTAATTCACTAATAATGACACAAACTTAAAGTATTTAAGTAACTTGCCTAAGATTTCTTGTCTAGTAAGTATCAGAACCAGAATCCAAACCCAGATATAACTACCTCGGAAGTTCTTTGCTCTTTGTCACTATTTTAAAAACTATATGAAATGCTCCATTAATTCATTAATTCATGGACTCATTCAATCAATGTGTATTTAAGACTAAGACTCATTCAGATTCCAAACAGGATATAGATGACACACTGGAAAAGGATAACTGGAGAAAAAAAAAAATTCAAAAGGGACTCTACAAAACTGTGGGTGGGGTTGCAAGGGAAGAAAATGTTCATGCAGTAACCAAAGACTTAGAAGCAATCACGATGTTTCTCTATCTAAGCTAGAAGGGAGTGGTTACTGGACCCTAAGGGACAGTATAGAGTTTGCAGCCTTTAAGAAAGAGTGACTTTAACAATTATATGATCTCTTGGATACAAAGAATTTGAGAGGCAGGATGGGGGCTTGTGGGAGATAGGGAAGGAAAAAATGAAACAAGATGGGATCAGGAGGGAGACAAACATAAGAGGCTCTTAATCTCAGAAAACAAACTGAGGGTTGCTAGAGCGAAGGGCAGTGGGAGGGATGGAGAGTCTGGGTGATGGACATTGGGGAGGGTATGGGCTATGGTGAGTTCTGTGAAATGTAGAAGACTGATGATTCACAGACCTGTGCCCCTGGGGCAAATAATACAATATATGTTAATAAATAATAAAATAAAACTCACATTTCCAAACTCAAAAGAGAAAGAAAGAAAGGAAGTGAGTGACTTTAGATTGAAGTACCCAGTCAGCCTGAAGTGACTACTTCCGGAGGAAGTCTGGGGGAATAAATACCAGGATCTCAGTCTGCTTTCTACCTTTGACCTCTTTCCATGAGAATAGAAAGCCTAATTACAATGACAGAGCCTACCTACAAGTCAAAATTCAAAGAAACCTCTTAGTGTAAACCATACAAATCAGCTTCCCAAGGCAGAAAGAAGAGTAAAAAAATAGGACAGTAGACCTGGAGGGGCAAATGAAAAACATCCAACAAAAAAATCTACTGTACTGGTGCTGAGTCCTATGAATTTCTTAAATAAAGACATCTCCTCCACTCAGAAACAAGACTTCCTCCTCTCTTGAGCGAAAGAAAAGCTATTACTAGGGAGGCATGGCCTGGCTGTTAATGCATATTGGACCCTTGCAAATTATAGATTTGTAGAGTAAACCATGTCTATGTCAACTATATTCCTTACACAATCCTTAGTGATAGTTATAGAGTAATAGAGAAAGAATAGTTAATAAGTCATTTAGGATAACTTTCATAAGATCTAAGTGTTCACCTGGAACTAGTTCTCCAAATTAGATGTCCTAAGATTTGGAGGTTCTGAGACACTCATCTGTTCAAATCTGACATTGACCAAACCAACCATTCCTCTACCTGTCACTGTTCTAGCTAAGCTTTCTGTTAACATTCATGCCCAGACTAAAGTCAATGCAGGCATTCTCTGCTTTATAAATATCTGCCCCATGAAGAACATCTAACCATAACACAAAAAGCAGAGGATATTCCCCCACCTCTGCCTGCCAAGAATCAAAGAGCAGTACATCAGACCATTCCTCAGTCTTTGAAGCAGGCAGTGCACTCAGAATTGATGCTGGATGGAAGAAGAAGGAAAGGAAAGAAAGTAATATTTGTCAAGCATCCTCTTCCATATGAATGTTCTTCCTGAGTCTTCACAGTGACTCTCTAATGCACTCATTATCCCCATGTTATAGCAGAAGAAACTAAAGCTTGGGAAGTTTAAGTAACTAAGGCTTAACATCCTACAGCTGGTAAACAAATCTGAACCCAGCTCTGTCCAATCCTAATTCTGGGAGCTTTCTGATACACTTCTTGAGGAGGGGAGGGGGACCTGTTCAGTTTACCATCCCACTTCCTTCTATGTAGGCGCATTCTCCCAGAACAAAACTTCTGCAGAAATACATGGCCCCTGAGTGGCTCACACAGCTGTCCTAATGTTACATGCTGTAATTGAGCCATAGTCCTGAATTAGTCATTCTAAGCAAGTTCACAAAAATGTAAACACAACGTTGAGCTATAACCCATTCCTGGGATGAAGCCCCCCGCCAGCCAACTTCTGTGATAACAGGAACCAAACCAGGAGAACCTTTCCCACTAAAGGAGTTTCAAAAATTCTCCCCCTTCTTACGTGGGAAGATAAGTGGAGGCTAATATCTAAGCCTAGCTCTTTTTCTTAATGCAAGAAAGATGCAAATAAGAAAATATGTGACCATAGGTTTACTTCCCTAATGAGTAAAAACATCTGATAAGCAAATCATGAAAGCAGATGCATCCCCAGATAAAAGCCCATATACTGCCATCCTTCTAGGGATTTCTCAAGACCTTACAATGGCAATACCCCAAGCAGGGAGAGCCTTGCTGAAACCCACAGCTGAGAGTATTTAGGAGAAATTGAGAGGACTTTTCTAGGTTTGGAACACTTTTGAGTCTTTAATAAACATTTGTTGTTGTTGAGGAAAGTCAGTTAGGAAAAACATTCCAATTCTGATTGCACATATAGTCAATGGACCCAAAAACACATCTTAATTTGATGTCATAATAAACAGGATTTTTAAAAATCAAGGGCTGGCAATGGAAGCCATGAGTACAATCTGAGTGGCTTTATGTAATGAAGCTACTGTAAGCTTCCTTCGCAGAAGAATGCCACCTTGGGCCTGTAGAGATAAAGTCAAGACAGGAAAAGTGGCCAGCAGGAAGAGTAAAAGGCACTTTCGCTCCCTCCCAGCCTCCTACCCCCTCCCTTCTGTCCTGCACAGTCTTTCCAGGCCCCACTGTGGTGCTGACAAATAGTAGAAGAAGCTACAGAGTATAAACAGAAATGATTGCAGGATCTCCAAGAAATCTCTTCCAAAATGGTCGCTTGACCTCTGCAAACTACAAAATTAACAGCAGAGCAATGTGGGGCGGGGGGGCTTCTTTCACACACTTCCCCCACTTTAAAGGCAGATAGATTCATATATACATAATGGGAGTGATAGAGATGAAGTTCAAGAAAGAGAAATTAAACAGTATCTAACAACTACCAAGCAACTAAAGCCCAAGCACCCCTTAAGAATGGGTTCCTGGGGGCATCTGGGTGGCTCAGTGGGTTAAAGCCTCTGCCTTCAGCTCGGGTCATGAACTCAGGGTCCTGGGATCAAGGCCCCCATTGTGCTCTCTGCTCAGGGGGAGCCTGCTTCTTCTCTTCCTCTCTCTTGGCCTGCCTCTCTGCCTACTTGTGATCTCTCTCTGTCAAAAAAAAAAAAAAAAAAAATCTTTAAAAAAAAAAAAAATGGGTTCCTAATGCCAGTGGTTCCTCACACAGCAGCCCCCACCCAGTCCAGACTATTCCCAGGGCAGTGGTGCTACCCTCTGCTATCAGCCCAGAGCAGCACCTTGAGTGGAACAAAAGCACCTTCCTCATCCAACCTGGAGAGGTGAGGACAGCCCAGGCACACCTCAGGACAGGCTCCCCCATGACCAACCCGGGGCAGTCAGCGGTACCTGCAAAAATAACCATTCCAAAACACCAGCTGGTATTTCTCAGGATGCAGCCCCTCAGGATTACATTCTCATTGTTGAGTGTGTGCTTGCTGTCCTTCCAGGAGAGAACTCCCACGAATTTATCTAATTTGTTGTTGGGCGCCTCACAGACAACAATCCCTGTAAAATAAAAAACAAAAACGAAACCCTGTTTATGACTGACCTCAAACTCTCTTTAGCAGTCCACCATACTGTGTTACCACCCTCCTTCTAATACACAGCATATTTTTACTTTCCTTCTCTTTTTGACAGGGCAATGCTATGTATACAAGACTGTGCTAGAAAAAATAAGCTTGGTGGTGGCGGGGGTGGCAAGCGGGGGCAGTCTTCTGGAGGGCAGGGGTACAAAGATGGAAATCTATCAAGAGTTTTAACACAGCTTTCTGCACTTTCAAGTAAGAATGAAAAACTTGAGAGCCATGGATTTTTTTTCCTTAAATAAAAATCACTCCCTCTACGTCTAGTTTGCAGCAATGATTTCTGAAAACATAAAGCAGGGATTATCTTAAAAGTTTTTCTTCCTCTCTTTTTACTTAATGTGAATTTTCAAATAGGTTAAGATGGCACACTTCCAGCTTCACAACCAAAGTTAATTAGGTCTTTCTAGGCTCATCATCAATAATTCGGGGGCGGGGGAGGGGGTCCTATGATGTTCCTCCCCCTGGAAACCTAGGACTTGTATGCCACATGTGTCTGAGAATGCATGTGATTCCTTTCAGCTGTTGTATACTTCTTATCTTGATTAGATGCAGAGTTCTGGGGACCCTCAAAGCTACCATATAACTTGTCCCAACCTGGCCAGAAGACATTTCTAGTTTTTTTTAATTCCAGGCCCATTCCAAACCAAGGGTATGCCCATTCCAAATCAATAAATCAATTCGTTCCATTATTACAATAAGAAAATACACTTTCAGAGTAGGAGTTCTTTTGACAGAAAGCGAAACCAGAAATAATGTTGCAGGGACCCTGTCAAAACCTAAAACTATTAGATTAAATACGTTTGCATTACAAATGGTTGGGGTTAAACTTTCATAAGAAATGAGCACTAAGACTTGAAAGACAGAGGGAGAGATGAAGGAAAAGAGGAAGGAATAAAAAAAGAAGGCAGTGGATAGATCCAGATGGGCTCAAACACAACTCAGGGGTGAGATTAGCACCTCTCAAGAACAATAAAAATACATGGATTTAATCAAACCCAAAAGTATAAGTTGGAACCTGAAAAATGACATTTGAAACTTAAGAAAGAAGTCTTCAGCACTGACTGAAGAGAAAGGAGACCAGCCCACCCTAGAGACCCTCTGTAGTACTCACACCACTGACTGAGCACCTGAACTTAGGGGCTTACATGGACACCCTTCCTTCCTGCAATGGTATTTGTTCCTTTTAAAGCTCTTAGAGATGACAGCAGCCAGTTTTCACATGGCCTGATCACTCCTGACCAACCAGATCACTAACATTGGATCTTGCATGAAAAATATAAAAACAAACAAGAAACAAAAAGGAGTGAAGGACTCCAGCCCTTAGGACTACTTTTTCCAAACTCCATTTTCCCTTCCCCAGTTGTAACAAAATTGCTGCCTAAACAGCCCCAACTCAACAACATTCTCTGGCAACTTCCCAGACATCTACCAGTACATCAGAGTGCTGGCAAGAGGATGTGGGCAAGGCTAGACAACCTGTACAAAGTCATTCTTCATACAAAGGGATGTAGTTAAATTCTGGTTGCTCCCATTATAGCCTATCACTCATATTAAAAAGTAAATTGAGATTGACTTCAGCTGGCCCAACTTGTTTGGACAATTAGGTTGTGGAAGAGGGGATTTTTCTTCTAAATTCTAAGAATTCGTTACCTTTTTCTTCTTGACCAATAATTTTAATTCTTAAAAATTGCAGAAGCTTAAATTTAATATCACCAGCAAAACCTACAAAAATATTGGGTGAGAGCAACCCTTAGAACTTATTCTAGTTTCTGACCAAAGACTCAATTTCTCGAGTCTTCAAAGTTGGTCACCAATAAATAAATAAATAAATAAATAAAAATGTGTTTTCTGCAAAAACAACATGATACCCAGGCCCTGCCAAAAGGAATATAAGAAACAGGCTCATTTGGTCATTTTTATTGTCGCAAGCAGTGACTGACATGGAGACAAATACAGCCTTGAACATGTTGGCTCACTCCTCCCTAGCCTCAAGGCTCATCCACTTCTGGCCTGACACCAAGGGTGTGGTTCTAGACAGGAACAGGCAGTAAGGCCAAAGTGTTCTGCCTAAGCTCTTGAAGGCCAAGCCCCAATTCAGGCTTTCTCAAAGAGTGTAGTCCCACTGATTTAAGTACTAAATACAGACCCTGGTCAAAACAAAATGGGTGGGGGGGACAAAACCAAACTACATATTTTGTCTTCAGAAGTGCTCAGCCTCCCCTTTCTTGGGCTTGTTAGCATCAAACACTTCCAAACTTCTATTCTTCCCTTTTCTAAGAAAGAGTGACTCGTTTCCTCTGAAGGGAGCACTGTATTAATTTCTCTATTCCATAACTTACCATAATGACTACACAATAAATATTTGTTGGAGAGACGGCAAAAAAAATTCATATGGCTTTACGAGAAGTACGGAAATGAGAGGGGAGCTAAAGTAGATCTAAGATAAATGAAAGAAGTGGGTATATTTCCATGGTAATAATGACAAAGAGGACTGGAAGGCCTAACAGCCTCGCCATCTTGGGAGGCTTAGGTTGATCTAACTCTAAAAAGATACAAATAGATCTGGAGACAAAAGTGAGAACCTTTAAAGTGCATTAGAAGTAATCAAATACATACTCTAACCATAAAGCACAATAAGGAGTAGGGGAAAACGTAAGACCCTTCTACCTTTTCCTAATAGTATCCTAGAAAAATTAGAGGCAGTAAACAGTTTGACAATGGATGCGAAGACAGTTTAGGGAAAACGGCATTTTCTCTCAGGCAGTTGTTCACTGAAAACATGACTTTGTGCTCTAAACATCTTAAATGGGAGATAAAGCAAATGGGAAAAAATCATGTCAATAATGAAAAAGAAATATCATCAAACTACCTTGTTTACTTGTTTGCCCCCTGAAGAGAACAGACAAGAAAGCAGAGATCAAGTCACTCAGTTCACAATCACACCGAAATGTTCTAGGTCCACCCTAAACAAAATTCACAAGGTATCATTCTCAACCTCCCTCAGCACTCTAAACTGAGTCCTCTGGGTTTGGGGTTGACTATCAACCTATCAACCTTCTTCAGCTAGAGCATTATCTCAAAGTGGAAATCTATAGTTTATCATGAAAATGGAACTCAGTACCCAATACTCCATCATTTTCCAGAGAAGCTGGCTTTATTTCTTTCTATGTATTATTATTAACAATATTTCTTGATTATCTGCATGGCAACTCTTTAATAAGGCAAATTATCTATTGAACAAGACATCATCATCATTGCCACAAGAGTTTCTCCAGTCAAGAGTTTCTCAGAGTTTAAAAGAATGCCCATTATTGTTGTTCTAATGATGTGATAAATATATATTTTTTTTTCTTACAAAGAAGAGTATCACCTTTCTATTCTCTAAAACCTCTTCATTCTTCAAACTTCAAGCTTCAGCCACCCATCATTGCTACCATAATTGCCATATAAATGCTAGCAGTAAAGAGAGAAGTTATTAGTTGGGCTGTGCTTCTGTCCAGGTGAATGGGAAAGTATCTAGTAAGTAAAAAGTCTTAAGATGTTAATCAAGCTTTTTTTTTTTTAACCAAAAAGACATGCTTGTGTTTGTGTATTTGAATTACACACATGCTATTCTTTAGAAAGGACCACAAAATACACAAAGATTCCTGAAATAAAGAGTCAACCTTTCCCTGATTCAGAACTCAGTATTAAGAGTCATACAAAATATGTAAACTTGTCATAAGCTGCAAAAAAACAGATCCTAGTCCAGTCAGTAAGAATATGCAACAGATTCTTAAACACATTTGGATAATTTACATCTAGGGCTTTCCCCAAGGCATAAAAATGGCCAGTTTATAAATGCATAATTGACAACTATCTCCAGTTACTTATTTATAAAAACCTTTTCTATCTGCGTAAGACTTTAACATGAAAAATTGAGGCTCACTCTATTTTTATACTTGTTCTAATATCAGATCAAGTTTTTTTATTACAAAATTTAACAATGTATCAGTTATATCCTGATGTTTTCAATAAATGAAAATATTTATGTGACAATTTTTTAAATAAAAAGGTTTACCTACCAAAACTCAAAACTATCTTGTATGTACTCTCCTTTATTTGGCCAACTCTTCTATACTATCTTGTCAGGAATCCTGACATTCAAGATCACTGAGAACATTGCTGCTCTTTAAAAATATGATGCCATCTGAGTCCTAGATGGACTGGATCGCTGGTAATTAATTTTGTATCTTTAGATTCAGAGTATTCTTAAAATTTATTTCTTATCCTGATCCTAGCTAAGTTGTCATGCTAATCCCCTCCCTCTCCAATGCTGCCTTTTTTTTTTAAGATTTTATTTATTTATTTGACAGACAGAGATCACAAGTAGGCAGAGAGGCAGGCAAAGAGAGGGAGAGGAGAGCAGAGATGCGGGACTTGATCCCAGAACCCTAGGATCATGACCTGAGCCAAAGGCAGAGGCTTTAACCCACTGAGCCACCCA
Organism: Mustela nigripes; assembly: GCF_022355385.1. Classification (NCBI taxonomy): domain Eukaryota; kingdom Metazoa; phylum Chordata; class Mammalia; order Carnivora; family Mustelidae; genus Mustela; species Mustela nigripes. The sequence goes on from NC_081569.1 coordinate 67,927,424, forward strand.
GGTGCCCCCCAATGCTGCCTTTCTTGTAGTTTACAGCCTCTTATGGCCTTCCATAGTATAGGCTTTGCCAGCAATCTTCGGTTCATGTTCTGGCTCCTTCACTTAGTCACCATGTGGCATTGGAAAAAGCTTTCAATGTATCTGAGTCTCAGATTCCTCGCCCATAACCTGGAGGTAATAATAATCTCTTCATCCCAGAGTTATAAGGATTTCATAAGATAATGTGTGCAGTTACTTAGCACAGTGCCTCGTGTCAATCTCATGCTGAAGGCCTGAGAACTTTAGGACCTTTACCTAATTAAAGGCTTCTTTGGGAACGAGGATTTATTCAAGTCTGTCTTCTCTGCTGGGCTTGGGCTCTATCTATGAATGCAAGGCCTGAGTCTGTCTTATCAACCACTGTATCTGCAGGCTTAGCTAAAACCTTGTCATCATGTTAAAGATACATTTACTAAGTAAATGAACAGGTAGGTGACTGAGAGAATGAATGAAAGAAAAGAATGAATGAAAGCCCTAAGGAAGCCACCAGCAAGACGCTATCCTTGGGTTTGGGTGCAAAGATGGGAAGCGAGGGAGACTCACAAGGGATATCCTAAGGACCTCCCCCTCTCAGTTTTGAGCCTTAGGGTCCACAGGGGGGACTTCTCTAGGAATAGCATTGGGAAACTGAGGTCTTCAAATACGTAGAAGATGTGCACTTATGCTTCAAGAACAAAAAGCTGTAGTTTGGTCCTAGAGAAAGTATTCTGGCCAAGCCTCAGAAGAAAAACCACATGGTAACTAGAAGCAAAAATAATACCATACCCAGATTTGCCCAGAAGTCACAAGCTAAAAGATATACTTAGCCCAGACAGAGCATGGGAAAGGGTGTGCCTCACATCTCTGTCTCATCTATTAGACCATGCCACAGCTAGTCAGGGCATTTCCAAATGTACACAATGTTGATATCATGCTTTTAGTTTAAACTAAAGGATGCAGTATGTGGTTTTAATTCCCATGACTCAAGGAAGTTTTTTCTAGTCCCCAGAGGAAAACCTAAAATCTACCAATACCCATTACAACAAAGGTAGACAGAGAAGACAAAAAAAAAAAAAAAGAGGGAGTAGGAAAAGAACATAGTAAAAGGATCAAAAGAAACCAGATAATACATATGGAGATATTTTATAATCCTACACAGTTTGTATGGCATCTTGTCCCTAGGGGATGCTTAATAAATAAACTTCATAAGCTAATTAATATGGACAGAGGGATGGAAAGAGAAAAGATGAAGAATTACAGAAAACTAGATAATGCATGTACAGAGCTAACATAAGTAAACTAAAAAAAGGACTGGAAGAGGAAGATGAAAACAGTAAGAAAGAATGCCAAACGAGAGGAAAGGAAGAAAGGAAGGAAACAGTGGCCTGGGTAAAGAAATGTGTGTATACAGTGTATAATATGTGACTGCATGTGTCCGAGATTCAGGGAGATGCTGAAAAGAACATGCCTAAACTAGGGCTTAAAAGCAAGAGCATTCATGGGAAGAATTTAGTGTTTACTAAGTGTCCCATCTCTTTTAAGACTTTCCATACCACATCTTACATCACCCTCTTGGGCTTTAAATTTGGCTGCTAATAGGGGAAATCTAATTTGTATATTGTATCTAATTCATTTCCCCTTAATCCCTCTATCCATTTCAAGATGCTTTCTTGGAAACAGGAAACTTTAAGGTAGATTGAAATTCAACCCAAAATTTAAGAATGGAAGAGCAAATTCAGCAAAAATCTGGTTCTTAGCCCAAAAGTATACCAGCCTTATGAATTTGGGATTATGTGTTTTCTGAGAAGTGACCACAGTTTAAGTATAAATGACTAGAAGAAAAAAGAGAAGTCTGTGTTGTCTTTGAGAAAACAATTATATGACAGATTTGTTGAGTTACCTATGCTCTGTGAAGCAAATTCAAGCCACATCTAGTAATAACTGTTAACACACTTTAAAAATAAATTGTATGACATATTTAAAAAGACTAGTTTATATATAAGCAAGTTTCTTAATCTTTCAGGATACCCCATCTGTGAGAAAGAAACTGTTTTAGGTGAGGAAATGTTTTCTTGCCTCAGTCTGAGCAGCACCACTTGTATGGGCTTACATTTTGGGCTTCTGTGTTAAATTTTGTTTAAAAGGGATTCTGAAGAAAAGACATTATAAAACCACCACATCAGATGATCCCTCTCTCAGCCGCCTATCTTCCAAGAGGAGGGGACCCAGCCTCTTGCTTTATCCTGCAAGTTCCCATCAGGAAGCTTCTGTCTCACTCCATCCTTCCACCCACCATTCCCAATCCCTTTACCTTGGGCCCCTCTTCCCTGGCTTTCTGGGGCCTGATGTTGATCCTGCCCTCTAATTTCTGGTATTTGTAACTATTTATTCATGCACTGAACAAGTATTTCTTGAGCACCTACTATACACTAGGCATTGTTCTAGGAACGGGTTATCTATCAGTGAGCAAAACAAAGATCCCTGTGCAGTTTGCATTGCAGCAAGTAGAGATGGACAATAGAAACTTGCTTAGAAAATAAGCAAGTTATGGAGTATGTCAGATAGTGATATCTGCTATGAGAAAAAGGAAAAGCTGAACGGGGTAGAGGGGATTGAGAATAAGAGGAGTCATATTCTGACTAAGAAGGATTCGTGGCTCCATTCCCGCAGTTGCATGTAAGAAATCAACCTTCTGCCATCCTGGCCCTTGATATCCTATCTTGGCAGTGACCTATGATCAGAGTTCATGGAGAGTACAGTAAAGACAGTGCTCAACAAATACACCTCCTTCTTATTTCCCAGCCTCCCTTGCAGTTAGGTCAGGCCCATGTGGCTCATGCTGGCTAGTGAAACGTGAGAGGAAGAAGCAGGTAAAAGTCAGCATGTCCCCTCATCTAGTCATTGTTTTAATGTGGTAAACTTAGAGGCTATTAGTCTAGGCACCATGGGTCTAAGATGGAGAAGGCTACCTGACCTAATCTCAGAATGTGACATGAGCAAGAAATAACCTTCTACTGTTTACACAACTATTTCAGGGTTGGCTGAACTGAACCACAGTAGAGGCTGTCTGTGCCACTATCAGAGAAAGTAAACTAGGTAATTTTAACAAGCATTTTCTGCCTTTTTATGTTAAAGAAAACCAAAAAGCATAAATTTTTACTCCTTCATAGGTTGATAGAGGAAAAAATGTACAGTTCTGCCAAGAAAGAAATTATTAATGGGAAATTATATTTAGGTTGCCCTTTTAGGACTTCGTAAACATTCCATGAAATATATTAAGCTAGTATTTTGATTCATGAACACAACTTACTTTTGTTGGATTCTTAGAACAGTAAAATTTCATTGAAAAAATTACTTAGTAGAAAATATTGTAATTTGTATTACTCTAATCAAAGTATTTCTTGGGCAATTCAAAGTTTCCTGGCTATTCCCCTGACTTAAATTCCAAACTAGAGGAGTATTTTTTTCTATAAACCTGTATTATAACAGTACTCATTTAAGAGATCAAAATATTAACAGAATCCAGGCAGAATTTATAGGTGAATGCAAAGTACAGGCAATATAAACTCTAAGCTGTGCATTGGGTAAATTTTATAATAAAAATTTGCCTGCACTTTAACTCATTGGATCATGCTAAGACCCTTGACCACATTTTTCTTTGGTGGATTCAAAAGAAAACATTTGGATGATAGTCTCGAACTCAAAGATTCATTAATAAATAAAGAGAAGGACCACCTGTACCCCAATGTTCATAGCAGCAATGGTCACAGTCACCAAACTGTGGAAAGAACCAAGATGCCTTTCAACAGTTGAATGGATAAAGAAGATATGGTCCACATATACAACGGAGTATTATGCCTCCATCAGAAAGGTGAATACCCAACTTTTGTATCAACATGGATGGGACTACAAGAGAGTATGCTGAGTGAAATAAGCAGAGAGAGTCAATTATCACATGGTTTCATTGGGAGATGAAGCAGAGAAGTGAGTTGGGGGAAACTGGAGGGGGAGACAAACCATGAGAGACTGTGGACTCTGAGAAACAAACTGAGGGTTTGGGGGCAGTGGGGGGCGGTGAGCCTGGTGGTGGGTATTAAGGACAGCACATATTGCATGGAGCACTGGGTGTGATGCATAAATAATGAAATGTGGAACACTGAAAAAAAATAAAACAAAATTAAAAAAAAAACAATCTATATGGAAATATTGATATTCAAGGCCAGACATACAAGTGTGTAAAACTAGAGATCACTGAGCAATGGGAGGAAGACCCCAAAGATTCTCCCAAAGCTTGTCATGGTGCCTACAGTCCTGTCACTAGTGGTTCTTCCCTTTGACTTCTGAAGGATTTTGTTTCTCTGTGAGAGCTTTAACAGAAAAGAAAAAGACCAAGCTGGAATAGAACAGGCAGAAATGTTTCCCCATGCTGAGAAGAAGGGACTGGGTTGAGTGGTGCGAAGAAGGTGATGACGAAACCATGGTCTAAAATAAAAAGCGACTGATTAATAAACCAGAATGTTCTTCCTGAATACTTTCTACATTTAAGACATTATGCCGAGCATTTTGCACAATACAGAAATACATGAGGCTGGATTATCATCTTGGTGATGTCTGTAGTCTAGTATTTGGTCTTTGAAGATTTTGTTTATTTATTTGACAGAGATCACAAGTAGGCAGAGAGGCAGACAGATAGAAGGAAGCAGGGTCCCTGTTGAACAGAGAGCCCGATGCAGGTCTCGATCCCAGGACCCTGAGATCATAACCTGAGCCAAAGGCAGAGGCCCTAACACACTGAGTCATCCAGGTGTCCCAGGATTTGGTCTTTGTTAAGGAGCCAGAGAAGGGATGGATGGCTACACCTAGTGTTAGAAATATAAGTGTGGACTGTGTTCATGCTCAGCAAATCTGCACAGGGCCCCAGAGAGGCCAAGGTCAGGCAAGGAAAGGGTACTGTGGGACTAGAGGAAATGAGATCTACCGGAACAAGGATGAAATGAACAATGAATTTATAAAGCCACTATCCCCTTGGTAAACATTTTTACTCTTTAGCGTGAGAAGAGATTATAGGCTTTGATGCCTGCAGAATTTTATGTCCTTCCACCAAATAAAAAGGAACATGAATTGGATTTCGGATAATTAGTTCTATGACTTTTGGGTTTTGAGGTTTTTGTTTTTCAGTTTTAAACACTTACCATCAAATTTTGCAAGTCTGCTAAAGTCTGCTCCAAGCTCTGAGGTAACTGATAGTGCGTGGCGGACTTTAAGGTTTGTTTCCCTGTGAAATTAATTGACAGGACATGAGTTTTTATATGGAACAGCCCAACAGCATCTTACATAAAGTAATCAGGCAGGAGCAGCACATGCAAAATCCAACAGAAGAGATTCAAGAAACGCCCTTCAAATGTCATTCACACCTCTCAGTCAAGTGGACTCGGTAAAGTGGACAGGGCTTTGCATGCTCCTAAGAGTTGGCATTCCACACATGGCACATCTCTATAACAACAAACAGTAATCTGTTTTGTTATTTGAAAGAACAGAGGATATAATAAATATGGTTTCATTCAAATCCACTCAGACATCATGCATGAGTTACAAAACATATTAGGAATGGGAACACAGTTGCCCAGATAAAAGAGGCCAGTATCACTCTGGAGTCTACTATCTACATAGGAATTTTAGTTGTAAAAGATGGTCATGGCTAATTTCACAGTAGCTGAAATTAAAATGGGAAAAGGAATACAGCTTTCTTTCTCATGGAAAATCAAGCCAAAAATCCTATAAGTCTGGGATCATACAACCAGACAGTAATTCAGCAGGTCACAGTGAGCTGGTCATCTACTTCTAGGCAGAACCACACATACATTGGATGGATGGCCCTGAGGTATTCATGAAATGACCAGCTGTCATAATTCTATGGCCATTGCTCACATCTTGCATACAAGGGCTTGTCATGCCAGTATTCTCACTGAGTTCAACCTAATTGTCTTCTACTGTAGCTTAACATCATCTGTCAGAGTTCTATCTTTTATGGAAGTGTTTAGCAGTGAGTTCATTCTGTCAACAAAGACTGATTTGAATACATACCATAGTCACCCATGAGATTCAGTGCTGCCCCCACAAGGGTTACTGTTCTCTTGAAGGAAACAAGTGGTAGGTAAAAAGCAAACATCACCATTTGTAAGTACAAACCATGAAATAACTGAATTTAGAGAACCAAGAAGCAGACACTCGAGAGGGCACTTAATTTAAATTTCCTGTAAATGAACTTCACGATGATATTAAGACAACATGAAATCAACCCAAGGAATACCCTTTGGTTAAATAGCTTTCTCCAGGAAACACTAATTTGGATATATAATTGAAGTTAATTTGCTAAATAGTAATCTCATGGATCACTAATTGCCAAATCTATCAGTTCCTAGGATGCAGAAATATGTAGGGGTTGAGATACTCAAGAAGAACTTCATAATCCATTCATTTAAACAAATTTTTCAAATAATTGAAACGTTCAGTGACACCATCTAGGCCAGACAGCCCTCATTCCTTAACCCAGTTCTACACATCATGTCATTCAGCAAGGTTTATCATCATTTTAGGTTACTTCCTCAGGATTCTCTTCAATATCTCACTTCCATCTTCAGATGCAGAAAATTAAAGGAAAGCATAATCACACATAGAACTTACTGATTTTTAAAAATTTGCCAAGACTCCTGATTAATATCTTGTGTCATGCCATACTCTTTCTTCCTTAACATGCTTCATTATCTTGACTTCAAACTTCAAAAAGATTTTCAGTGTAAGAATAGAAAAAATCCTGTGTACCCTTTACTCAGTTGCCCTTAATGGTAACATTTGCAAAACTGTATTACAATATCACAATATCACAACTGAAACTGACATAGTCAAGATGGGGAACATTTCCATCACAAGGATTTCTTAGGTTACCCCTTGTAGACGCACCCACTTCCCAGCCCCTTCCAGCCCATCTTTAATTCCTGGTAACCACTGACCAGTGGTCCCTTTCTACAGTTTTGCCATTTCAAGAATGTTATATAAGTAAAATAATATGGTATGTGACCTTTAGGGGCCTTTTTTTACTCAACATAATCATCTGAAGATTTCTCCAGGTTTTTCTATGTATTCATATTTCATTATTTTTTTATTGCTCAATAGTGTTCCATGATATGGATAGTTTGTTTGACCTGTTAAAGGACATATAAGTTCTTTCTAATTTGTGGATGTCACACATAAGGCTGCCATAAACATCTGCGTACAAGTTTTTGTGTAAACATAAGTCTTCATTTCTGTGGGATTAAATGCCCACGAGTAAAATTGCTGGGTTATCTGGTAGTCGTGTGTTTGGCTTCTTAAGAAACTGCCAACCTATTTTCCAGAGTGATGGTAGTATTTTACATTCCCATCAACAATGTGTGAGTGATACTCTTTCTCTACACTACATCCTTGCCAGCATTGGGAGTTGTCACTGTTTTTAAGTTTAGCCATTCTGATAGGTATGTATCTCCTCATGGTCTGAATTTTAATGTCCCTAACAGCTAATGATGTTGAACATTTTTTTTATATGCTTATTTGCCATCTGCATGTCATGTCTGGTGAAACGTCCCTTCATATTATTTGCAAATTTTCTAATTGGATTGTGTTTTTAGGATTGAGTTTTGTGCAATTTCCATACATTCAAGATAAAAATCCTTTGTCAGATAGATGGTTTGTAAATATTTTCTCCTAGTCTATAGCTTAATTTTTCATAATAGGGCCTTTAGCACAGCAAAATTTTTGAATGATTTCAAAAATTTCAGCAATTTTTGAATGATTTCATGAAGTCTAGTTTATCAAATTACCCTGTTATGGGAGGATAAGGGAAGTTAGAGAAGAGAAGGGAATTGGGGGAAATTGGAAGGGGAGGTGAACCATGAGACTAAAAACTCTGACTAGCCCTAGATCTTGAAGATTTTCTCCTATGCTTTTCCCTAAAACTTTTATAGTTTTATGTTTTACATTTGAATTCAATTTCCTTAATAGTTACAGGGCTATTCAGATTGTCTATTTCATATTGAATTAGTTGTGGTAGTTTGTTTTTTGATGACTTGGTCTACTTCAAGTTGTTAAATTTATGTGTATAAAGTTGCTTGTAGGATTTCCTTATCCTTCTGATATCTTAATGATCTGTCATAATATCCCCAGTTCATTCATGATATTGTTATTTTGTGTCTTTTTTCCTTTTTCAGTCTTCCTGAGGTTTATAAAGTTTATTGATGTTTTCAAAGAATCAACTCTTTGTTGTGTTAATTTTCCACTTCTTGTTTTCGGTTTTCAAGTTCATTGATTTCTGCTCTTGTCTTTATCTCCTTCCTCCTGCTTGCTTTGGGTTTATGCCAGTATTTTCTAGGTTCTTGAGATGGAACACTGGAATATTTAAGACTTTTTCTTTTCAAGTATATACATGTAGTGTCATAAATTTCCCTCTCAGCACTATTTTAGGTTCTGCCCAAACCAAGGGTAGGATCACACATGTCACACTCCATTTGAATAGCCCCATAGAACAATGATTTAGGAGGCAGCAGTTAAAACCAGGGGCTTTTTTGTCAGACTATCAGGCATGAGTACTGGCCTCGTTTTTGAGAAATTTGGAGTAAATTACTTAGTATCTCTAAGCCTTGTCAACTATACAATGGGACGTATATACTACCTACATCAGAATTAAGTAATAAAATCCATCTAAAGAATGTAATAGTACTTTTAAAGTGTAAACATCCAATAAATGTTTTTATGCCAGCCAGACATATTGAATCCACTGAAACAGAACTGCTATGTTCCCTATAACTAAATTTTTTGATTAACATTAATGTCAGAACTCCATTTCTCTCTTCTTTCTTCACCTTCATTTCACCCAGTTCCAAAAGATTGCCTTCTAAAGTAATATCAATGCTTCTTTCCTCAGAAACTCATCAATACTCCTCTAATTTTCCTTGGAGAATCATATAAAAGTAAAAAAAAAAAAAAACCTAAAACAAAACTTTTCTAAGGAATATGAATAAAGAGTCCTATACAATAATTCACACAGACATGTATAACTTACTGCTTTGGAAAGAAAATAAATTGAAGAGAAAAAGACAGAGCTTTCAAAGGAGCCACAAAGTAATTAACAAATGGAATTTGCAAGTTAGACTCTCATTTGTTCCACGAAAATTAAATGAAGAATAAGGTTTATATTGAATACTGTTCCTAAAGCTATTACTACTAAATTAAAAACCAATCTAAATAATTATTCTAACTTTAAAAACTTACCCATCAAGCTCAGCAGTTTCAATATAACAGAGGCCATGTGGCTCACTACTTGATAGAAGAAGCAGATCAGCCTATTAAAAAAAAATCATAAAGAATATATGAGAAGGGAAGACTGGTTGAAACCCTTCTTTGTTATACTACCTCTACTAACTAATGAGCCAGGAGAGCCTTAGATTAAAAAAGTGAGAGAGGTAAAATCCTGTTCTACCTCTCTGCCATATATGCCCCAAATCAAATCTTCCCTCTCCTTCCCTGTTCCTGTTGGGTCCACCCCTTCAACATCAGAATATAAGCAAGAGCAGGGGATATCATATAAATTAATAGCCACTTCATTTACTTTTTTTTTTGCAAGAAATAGATATAATTCTACATTCTCATCTTGATAATTATTAATGGAAAATATAAAATTTTCCCCAATAAGTGAGATAATTGGAAATGTTTCCATACACATACTTTAATTCTCTGTATTATGACTTAAAAGTAACAAGCAGGGAAAGCTGACAGGGAAAGGATAGAATTAAAGTAGGAATGAATGGAAAACCATAGGGGAAAAAAATAAAGCAGGCAAGGAAAATTTAACAAGAAAAATTAAAAGAAAAAATTTAAAATGTAAGAAAAAAATGATGGGGTATAAAAAAGAGAAAAGAGAAAATAAAATAGGGGCTAAGCAAGAGGCAAGAAAGAATAGAAAATGCTCCAAAAAACGGCAGAAAACATTCAGAAACCAAGTTGTGGTGATGAGGGAGCAGGAGGCTGGCTGAGGACAAAGCAAAAGCTGGCGCCTTGCACCCCCTCTTCACCCGCTCCCCTCCATATGTGTAGCATCCCTCAGGCAGCCCTGATCGTCATAAAACGATAAATAGTTAACTTGCAGGGATCGCAATCCTGCAGAACAGGAATCTCCCTTGCTCTACAAGATGTCCTAGAGACCTAAACAGGGAGGTTACCTTATCAATAGCACAAATTTCCAGAGGCAAAT